>NC_067440.1:7321070-7519613 GCF_009764475.1 Pristis pectinata
GAGGTGCAGGCACACAACGGGGTGTCCAGCAGGAGTGGCTTCCAACCGCGCTCCACTGCCATCCACGTCACCACCAGTCAGGACGGTGAGTGTGCCGGGGCTGGGGGCGGGGTCTGGTGCACACAGGGTGGGGCTTTATACCAGCTGGGGCGGGGCCTGGTACACATGGGGCGGGGCCTGGTACACATGGGGCGGGGCATTGTAGGTCTAAGGGCGGGGCTTGGTATGGGCTGCGGGTGGGGGTGTTCATTATTAATGGGACCTTGCGTGGTTCCCCCCTGCTCCCCTTCTCTCTCCGTTCCCCCCCGGTCCCCTTCTCTTTCCGTTCCCCTCCTCTTCCCCCCTCCTCTTCCCCCCTCCTCTCCCCCCTCCTCTCCCCCCTCCTCTCCCCCCTCCTCTCCCCCCTCCCAATGGGCCATTCGTTGTGTTCACCTGTGGGATCTTGCTGTGCACGGATGCTCCACTTCCCCTGTGGTCTTGTGTGGGGGTGGGACCTGGGCTCCTGGACTGGGCTGTGATGCTGGGATACGGTTTCTCCCCACCCCCACAGACCACCCACTGGCCATCAGTGAGATCCAGCAGACCACCAGGACCAAGACCAGCATCGCCCTCCGCTGGCCCATCCCCTCCGAACTCCACGGCCGCGTCCTCGACTACGAGGTCAAGTACTACGAGAAGGTATGGGATTGTCCTCTCGTCTGTCCTCCCTCAACATCCTCACTCCCCCCCCCCCGCCTACTCGCCCCTTGCTTCCTGCTGGACAGGGAGTGAGGTGAGGGCAGAGGTGGCTCCGGGTGTTAGTGGTTGAGGGGTGGGAGGGGAAAGCAGGGAGGGGAAGAGGAGGGATGGGGATAGGGAGGTGGAGAGGAGAGGGAGGGGGAGGTTGGGGGATGGGAGGGAGGGAGTGGAAATGGGTAGAGTGAGTGAGAGGGAGGGGAAGGGGAGGGAGGGAGAGGAAAATAATGGTTAGGCAGAGAGGAACGAAGGGAGATTAAGAAGGTGGAGAGGAAGAGAAATAAGGGAAGGGACAAGGGATGAGAGGAAGAGGGAGGGAAAGAAAAAATGAGAGAGAGCCTAAGGGAGGTGGGGTCGGGGAATGGAGGGAAGGTGGATCCAGGAGGGAGAGCGTTCCCAAGAACAGCAAGGGTTTTTGGGATCAGGCCGTGGCCTCCGGAGGTGGAACATGTGGTCCAGTCGGACGCCCCCACTTCCGGTACTGAAGGAGTGCTGCACTGTCGGGGCTGGGGGGCTGTTCAAACATTAAGCGGAGCCCCTCCTGCACTCGGTCCCCAGGGTGTTGTTTTGTGGGATGTCTCCATGGTATCCTGGGTCGTCTGACTGACGTCACCCATGGACGCGTTTGACCGCCGTGTTCGGCCTGTTGCCTTGCACAAAATGGCCGCCGTCTTCTCCCACAATGCACCAGAGCCTCCATGTTCGGTGGACACCATTGGAGGTAATGGAGAGAGGGCGATAAGGACGTCGAAGGGCCGTTTGCCATCCCGGCTGGGGAATCTGACCCCGTTGCTCCCTGTCCTTCCGCAGGAGAAGAATGAATCCAGTGCCTCTCACGTCAACAGCTCCACAAACTCCCTGGCGATAGACGGGCTGAGGAGCGGGGTTGTCTACGTGGTCCAGGTTCGGGCCAGGACGGAAGCCGGTTATGGAAGGTTCAGCAGAAAGAACGACTTCTGGACCCTGGGCACAGGTACAGGAAAGTCCCAGGATTTAGTCCAGTGTAGGCCTCAGCTCTCCCCTCTTTGGTATCACTGTGGAATTTCCTGGGAGCCTCCTGGAATTAAGTATTTATCTTTAAATGAAGCAAAACCGCAGTGACTGTTGAGAACATTTTGTGTGTTTCTTCATTGCTTTGGTCAGTTGTGAATACACCAGAGATGTTAGGTAGGGGGGAGAAATCAAGTTGTCGAGTTTATTGTCATGTGCACATGTACAGTGAGGTACAGGTACAGTGAAAATCTTGCTTGCAGCAGCATCACAGGCACGTAGGTACAGACAACACACAGAGCATAAATCGTACGTAAATTATACAAGACAATGAAGAGAGAGACTGTGCAAAACAGGACATTAGTGCCAAAAAACAGAGTCAAGTCCACGGCAGTGCAAGAGGTGGTCCGTAGTGTTCCGTTGCTGAGGTAGGGTTTAGGGTTGTGCAGGTCGGTTCAAGAACCTGATGGTTGTAGGAAAGTAGCTGTTCCTGAACCTGGTGGTGTGGGACTCCAGGCTTCTGTACCTCCTGCCCGACGGGAGCTGTGAGAAGGTGGCACGGCCCGGATGGTGGGGGATCCTTGATGATGGATGTTGCCTTCTTCAGGCAGCGCCTCCTGTAGATACCACTGACGGTGGAGAGGGCTGTGCCCGTGATGGACCGGGCTGTGTCCACTACTCTCTGCAGCCTCGTGTGTTGGAATTGCCGTACCAGGCCGTGATGCAACCAGTCAGGATACTTCCAGCAGTGCATCTATAGAAGTTTATTTGGCGACGTGCGGAATCTCTTTAACTTCCTAAGAGAGTAGAGGTGCTGGTATGCCTTCTTCATGGTTGTAACTATGTGCTGGGCTCAGGGCAGGTCATCTGAGATGTTAATGCTGGGAGTGTTAGAGTATTTAGTTAGAGTATTTTCAGTCAGTTGGTTGCTGATGTGGGATCTCAAGGTTCCCATGTGTACCCCTGACAGAGGTTTGTCCAGTTTCGGTCTTGAATTTGCTTCTTTAAGATAAGATATCTTTATTAGTCACATGTACATTGAAACACACAGTGAAATACATCTTTTTGCGTAGAATGTTCTGGGGGGCAGCCCACAAGTGTCACCACGCTTCTGGCGCCAACATAGCATGCCCACAATTTACTAACCCATACGTCTTTTGGAATGTGGGAGGAAACCGGAGCACCTGGAGGAAACCCACGCAGACACGGGGAGAATGTACAAACTCCTTACAGACAGCGGCCAGAATTGATCCCGGGTCGCTGGCGCTGTAAAGCGTTATGCTAACTGCTACACTACCGTGCCTGCCTTTCACTCCATCACCACATCTACTTCCCCCCACCACCACCCCTCGGAAACATCGACCATCCATCCCGTCTGGGAATCCGCTGGCACTGAGCCTCTCGTCTTGTTTGCAGATAACCCGAGCCGCCGGGAAGAACTCTTCCTCATCACCAGTTCGGCAGCGGTCATCTTCGTCCTCCTGGTGTTGGCCGTGGTGGCAGTGGTCTGTTTCAGGTACGGCTGGGCACGTGGGATCCCTTAGAATGGGGCCCTCCCTCCGACCTGGGAACAGCAGCTGAAACTGGGAATTGCTGAGAGGGCGGGGCCAGATTATAATTTGCGAGTGTTCAACAGGTGGGGTGGCTTTGGCAAAAACCAGCAATTAATCCATGTCCGACAGGACGGAGGGATCGGGAGCAAGTGATCGGAGCAGAGTGAGAAGTGGGCCCTCGAGTTGCACAGCAGGGACACAGACCATTCGGCCCACCAATTCCATTCTGACCCATGGGCACCCATCCATAATTAATCCCATCTTCCACCACCTAGCCCATAGCCTTCTATCCCTGGGCGATTCAAGTGCCTGTCCGGACACTTCTTAAATGCCGTCAGTGACTCTGCTTCCATCACTCTCTCTGGAAGTGTGTTCCGGGTACTCACCGCACTCCAGGACGGAAAAGTTCCCCCTGAGGTCCCCTCTAAATCTCTTGCCCCTTTTCCTAGATCCATCTAGTTTTATCTACCTCTGATGTGGCAGAAAGTTTCCCGCCATCTACTCTGTCTATACCCTCTAGAATTGTATATACCTCAATTGTGTCCCCTCTTAACCCAGGGAGAACAGACCTAAGGGGGCTGGGAATGGAAGTGTATAAAGTCCAAACTGGGATTTCCATGTTTTCCTATGGCGTAGAAGGAGGCCATTTGGCCCATGGAATCTATGCTGGCTCACAGACCAATCCCATTCTTCCTGCTCGTTTCCCCTCTAACCTATGCCGCCACCAACCTGCACAATTTACAGCGGCCGATTTAACCCACTGACCCTGCACGTCGTTGGGATGTGAGAGGGAACCGGAGCACCCGGGGGAAACCCACGCAGTCATAGGGGGAACGTGCAATCTCCGCACGCGTACACACACACACACACACACACACACACACACACACACACACACACACACACACACACACAGCGCCGGAGGTTGGGATCAAACCCAGGTCTCTGGAGCCATGAGGTGGCAGCCCTATGCAATGTGAAGATTCCCCTAGTTTTGGGTCAGGGTTAAGATGCCGCTGGCGACAATTAACCAACGATCGCCCCTATCTCCACTGGTATCATCTGGCGGGTATCCCAGTCACCTCCTTCAGTGGTCTGTATCCCAAGCTCCGGAATTCTTCCCTCCCCACACCTCCCTTAAGGCACCGAGTCCTCATTGTCTCCTCTCTCCCGACAGGAAGCAGCGCAAGCGGGATCCGGACTATTCCGAGAAGATGCCCCCGACAGCTGGTAGGTCCTCCGTCTGAGATCTCTGAGCTTGAGAGAGGAGCGGGAGGAAACTGACTGGGGGTGAGGATTCTATTCCACCGTGCAATGAGATCATGGCCCATTCTTTAATTGGGCACAGTTTACCTCCCGTGATTCCCTGGCCATTGATACCCATTCCCAGTGGAGCGGCATTGGGTGTGAGGGGTGGGAAAGCTGGGCAGGCTGCCCAGACTGAGTCCTTTGGCAGGAGGTGTGTCTAGACTGGTGTTCTTGATCTTGGGGGCTCAAGATCAAGGCCTCTTGGGCTGGAGGTTCTAGATCGAAGCCCCTGGTTGTGGGGTTCTAGATCAAGATCCTTCTATTGGGGTCCCTGTGTTGGGGGTCGTAGATCGAAGTCCATGTTCGGGGATCTAGATCAAGGCCACTTGGGTTGGGGGCTCTAGGTCGAGGCCCTTGGTTTGTGGGTTCTAGATCTGGGCCCTTGCGTTGGGGGTTGTGGATCGAAGTAATTGTGTTGGTGGTTCTAGATCGATGCCCATTGGGTTGGTGGGTCTAGATCAAGGCCCTTGGGTTGGCAGCTCTAGATCGAGGTCCAGTTGAGTTGGGGATTCTAGACTGAGGCCCCTGGGTTGGGGTTCTAGATTAGGGCTCTGGGTTGGGATTCTAGCTCAAAGCCATGGATTGGGGAATTTTAGATCAAGGCACTTAAGTTGGGGGCTTGAAATCAAGGCACTTAAGTTGGGGGCTTGAAATCAAGGCTCTTGGGCTGGAAGATCAGAATCTTTGGGTTGGAGGGTTCTAGATCGAGTCCTCTTGGGTTGGGGGCTTGGGCTGGGAGTTCTAAAACGAGGCCTTATTTGGGACGGGAGTTCTAGAACAAAGCCTTTGTGTTGGGGACGTCCTTGGATCAGAGCTCTTGGACTGGGGTCTTGTCTAGACAGCCACTTGAAGAGCCCGTCTAGACTGAAACCCTCAGTCTGGAAGATGAGGCGAGACCCCTCGCAATCATTGGCCACATTGTGAGCCAGTGGGGCCAAAGGTAGGTTGTCGAGGGTTCCCATCCTCAGCGGAAGCCAACGAACGAGGGCCTCGTCTCATTGGCTGGAATTGGGGACCAATCGAACCGAGAACCAACGACGTGTTGCTCGGCGACCTGTCTCCCGGTAACCTCTTCCTCATTACTCCGCAGGTGTTCCAGGCATCAAAGTCTACATCGACCCCTTCACCTACGAGGATCCCAACGAGGCCGTCCGCGAATTTGCCAAGGAGATTGATGTGTCCTATGTGAAAATCGAAGAAGTTATTGGTGCCGGTAAGTGAAGATCCACTCTGCCAGTGGCTTGGTCAGCATTGGTCTTTGGGGAGCCTCTGTTGCCTACGTGTGTGTTTGTGCATTGGGATCGTCACCCATTTGTCTATTATTTTACATTTTTCAAAAATATATTCTATAAATAATCGGTACACATCTATCTCCACAATGGGTCACTGCCTCAACGCATCCATGAGGTGTTTGAGAGACAAGACCCACCCCCTCAGCGTCCAGTGGGAGCTGCACCCTGGTCATTCTCTCTTCTCCCCTCTCCCATCAGGTAGAAGATACAGGAGCCTGAGGGCACGTACCACCAGACTTAAGGACAGCTTCTACCCCACTGTGATAAGACTATTGAACGGTTCCCTTATACAATGAGATAGACTCTGACTTCACGATCTACCTTGTTGTGACCTTGCACCTTATTGCACTGCACTTTCTCTGTAGCTGTGACACTTTACTCTGTACTGTTATTGTTTTTACCTGTACTACCTCAATGCACTCTGTACTAACTCAATGTAACTGCACTGTGTAATGAACTGACCTGTACGATCGGTTTGCAAGATAAGTTTTTCACTGTACCTCGGTACAAGTGACAGAAATATACCAATACCGTAGACTGTGGTACATCCCCGCCGAGCTTCAGTGCGCCCCTCAGCATGTCCTCCTGCACCCTGGTCGGCAGCATTTCCTGACGGACAACACCTTACACAGAAAGACCAACAACTTCCAGGCAGACCAATGTGGGTCTTTCACCGAGCCGATGATCTTCCAGCGGCAGTCGATGGCTGTCTCGGTGTGTGTGTGTGTGTGTCCCTGGGAACAGCCCGTAGATAAGATAAGATATTTTTATTAGTCACACAGCAACATGCATTTTTTTGCGTAGAGTGTTCTGGGGGGCAGCCCACAAGTGTTGCCACGCTTCCAGCGCCAACGTAGCACACCCACGACTTCCTAACCCGTACGTCTTTGGAGTGTGGGAGGAAACCGGAGCACCCGGAGGAGACCCACGCAGACACGGGGAGAACGTACAAACTCCTTACAGACAGCGGCCGGAATTGAACCCAGGTCGCTGGCGCTGTAATAGCGTTACGCTGACCGCTACACTACCGTGCCTGCCCATCAGAGAGTGCTCTGTTATGCAGGATGAACCAAGACGAGGTTCATTTTGTCTTTCTAAACATACTATATTCATAAAAAGAGCAATGCAGTCAGTACAAGTTTTTACATTCGCCGAACCAATACTGTCCATCGATTCCTCTCACCGTGATTATATGCCTCTGTCACATCCTCTGGCGACATGTTCCTTACAACTGCCACCCTCTGTGTGGAAAGATTTGCCCCTCAGATTGAGCACAGTGCTTAAAAGGCATTCGGACAGGTCGTATAGAGTAATACAGCACAGAAACAGGCCCTTCGGCCCAACTCGTCCATGCCGACCAAGATTCTCATCTGTGCTGGCCCCATTTGCCTGCATTTGGCCCATGTCCCTCCATATCCATCCGTGTACCTGTCCAAATGTCTCTTAAGCGTTCTTATTGTACCTGCCTCAACCACTTCCTCTCTCAGCTCCAGATACAGAGATACAGACCACCCTCTGAAGTTGCCCCTCAGGTTCCTATTAAATCTTTCCGTTGTGCTCATAAACCTAGGCCCTCTAGTTTTAGACTCGCCTACGCTTGGAAAAGGACTACCTACCTTATATGCCCGGCATAGTTTTATAAACCTCTCTTATGTCACCTCTCAGCCTCCATTGCTCCAAGGAAAACAGACCCAGCCTACCCAATCTCCTGATCTCTCCAATCCAGGCAACATCCTTGTGATCTTTTCTGCATCGTCTCTCGCTTAGTCACGCCCTTCTAACATATACTGACCAGAAGCAGAGAATTAGCCAGGGCACCAATACTCAATACAAGAGGGCATGGCTTTAAATTAATGGGTGGGAAGTTCAAGGGAGATATCAGAAGAAGGTTTTTTTTACCCAGAGTGGTTGGGGCATGGAACGCGCTGCCTGGGGCGGTGGTGGAGGCAGGTACGTTGGTCAAATTCAAGAGATTGCTAGATGAGCACATGGAGGAATTTAAAATAGAGGGGTATGTGGGAGGAAGGGGTTAGATAGTCTTAGGCGAGGTTTAAAGGTCGGCACAACATTGTGGGCCGAAGGGCCTGTATTGTGCTGTACTGTTCTATTAGACAGTAGGGGAGTGGAAGATGGCAGGACGGTGGAGCTGAGCCCAAGATACAGTCAGTCGTCTTGTTTTAGGAATGCTGAGGCAAGTTCGAGGGGGCTGTCTCTGTTTCTTAATTGGGTGAATATTGGCAGATGGGGAGAGAGTTACAGAGAGAGAGAAGTGGAGTGAGAGGAATTGGGGAGCTCGTGCAAAGAGCTAGCATGGATGTGACAGGCCAAATGGCCTTTTGCGGTGTGGAGCGTAGGTCACGGTGGCAGGTGCCCACTGGAGTTTCACCAATGTTGTCATTGCAGGCGAGTTCGGGGAGGTGTGCCGGGGGCGTCTGAAAGTCCCAGGCAAAAGAGAAATCTACGTGGCCATCAAGACGTTGAAAGGAGGCTACACGGACAAGCAGAGGCGGGACTTCCTGAGTGAAGCAAGCATCATGGGACAGTTTGATCACCCCAACATCATCCACCTGGAGGGCGTGGTCACCAACAGTTGCCCGGTCATGATCATCACAGAGTTCATGGAGAACGGTGCCCTCGACTCCTTTTTACGGGTGAGCTGGTTGGGACTCAATTGATTTGGGTTGAACAGGGCCATCCATCCAACCTGGTGGCTGACTGTGGCCGTTCTGGAGTTGGAAGTCTTTGTTTGGAGATGGGTGGTGGGAGGGCCAATGCCACGGAGGCCCGGAGGTGGCAAACCCTGAGTTAGAATTGTTTCCCAGGGTTACGCTTGAGCCAACCATCAGGAACCGTCCCACTGCGGTACAGAGGGTGTGCTGCACTGTCAGGGGAGCCCAGAGCCAAACAAGAACTGAGCCCCTGTCCGTCCTGTAGGGTAGACGCAAAGATACCCCATGGTACTACCAAGCGTAAAGGTGGGGATGAGCTTCCTTCTTGAACCAACTGCGGTCCTTCTGGTGAAGGTGCTCCCACGGCACTGTTGGGGAGGGAGTGGCAGGATTGGACCCAGCGACGATGAAGGAACAAACAATATGTTTGTGGGTTCGAATCCCAGCCCAGAGCCTTGAACTCTTGCACAAAGCCCTGTCTGGCTATCTACAAGTGTGATCAGTTATGCTGCTCCCCAATCTGGCCCTAGGTTAGGGGAGTATTCTAGTTTGGGTCAGGATGGTGCGTCACTTAGATGTGTTATTGGGGCTCCCTTTTAAGGACGCCGTGTGCATCGTTTTCCTGTGAGCAGGTTCGAAACCTGCCCAAGATGTTGTGTGTGGCTCGGGAGAAGGCAGCCATGTTTCCATTTGCCTCCCAGTGACGTAATGAGAACCCATCCCATCCACAAGTCCGGGCTCCGGCACATATCGTTTTGTGTCTACCTTCGCCCAGAAAAGCAGAGAGACTCATAGGAGGTCACACCCGAGCCAGTCAACCTGAACTAAGCCCAGATATTTCACAAGAACATCCATTGGAGCCAAGGCTGGGGTGTAGGAGCAGTATAACTAATCACAAAACTTAAGGGGCAGAGTTGTTCTGCTTCACATCAGTAGATATCCAGATGTTTGATGTCGACAGAGCCCTGTGTGTGGTTCACATCTGTAGATATCCAGATGTTTATTGTAGACCGGGCCTTGTGTGTGGTTCGCATCTGTAGATATCCAGATGTTCATTGTAGACAGGGCCTCGTGTGAGTGAGTTAAAGGGTCCGAGGTGGGATTTGAACTGACCACCTTTGAATTTTGGAGGCAAGTGTGCCCACCCCGCTTGTAGCTCGAGGCCTGGTCTCATTCTGTAACCTGTTTCCATCCCCTTTGCCCCCCCTCCCCCCACAGCTGAACGACGGGCAGTTCACCCCCATCCAGCTGGTGGGCATGCTGCGGGGAATCGCCTCGGGGATGAAGTACCTGTCGGACATGAGCTACGTGCACAGAGACCTGGCCGCGCGCAACATCCTGGTCAACAGCAACCTGGTGTGTAAGGTGTCCGACTTCGGCCTGTCCCGCTTCCTGGAGGAGAACTCTTCGGACCCCACCTACACCAGTTCCTTGGTGAGCCTCTCGCTCCCCTGTCCCAACTCCCAACGATCTCTACCCCGTCCCGTTACCTCCCCTCTGTCGTCTCCCCACCATCCCAACTCCCCAATTTATCCTGCTGTCTCCTTCCCCTGTCCCTCCTCTCTGCTCCTCCACCTGTCCAATCTCTTCCCACCATCCCCCCATTCCATCTCCCCGCTCCCCCATCCCACCTCTCCCCCCTTCCTCCCTGTCCCCCCTCTCTCCCTGTCCCCCCTCCCCTCCCACAGTCTCCACCCCCTCCCATCCCACCACCCTGCCATCTTAACGCACCCCCCCCCCCACCTCTCTGCCTTTTGTGGGACTTTCTCAGGGTGTCAGGCAGTGGGCACCACAGGGACCAGTGATGGGCCCCCTGATATTCACATCATGCCTCAGTGAATTGGATGAGGGAACAGAAAGCTAAGTTTGCTGACGAGACACCTGTGGGTGGGATTGTGAGTTGTGAAGATACAAATCTAAGTTCAAGTCGAGTTTATTGTCAAGTACGGTGAGGTACAGGTACAATGAAAAACTTGCATGCAGCGGCACCACTGGTACGTAGGTACAGACAACACAGAACATAATTTTATGTACAATTTATATATAATTTATATTAGTGAAAAAAAAGACTATAAAACAAGACATTTGAGACAAGTCCACAGCAGTGCAAGAGGTGGTCTGTAGTGTTCCGTTGCTGAGGGAGGGTTAGGGTTGTGCAGGTCAGTTCAAGAACCTGATGGTTGAAGGGAAGTATCTGTTCCTGAACCTGGTGGTGTGGGGACTTCAGGCTTCTGTACCTCCTGCCCGACGGTAGCAGCGAGAAGGTGGCACGGCCCGGATGGTGGGGATCCTTGATGACGGATGCCGCCTTCTTGAGTCTGCGCCTCCTGTAGATGCTGTCAGTGGTGGGGAGGGATGTGCCCATGATGGACCGGGCTGTGTCCACTACTCTCTGCAGCCTCTTGTGTTGCTGTGCGTTGGAATTGCTGTACCAGGCCCTGATGCAACCAGTCAGGATATTTTTCACAGTGCATCTGTAGAAGTTTGTTAAGGGTATTTGGTGACATGCCTTAAGCTTCTAAGAAAGTAGAGGTACTGGCTTGCCTTCTTCGTGATTGCGTCTATGTGCTGGGCCCAGGACAGATCACCCAAGATGTTAACACCCAAGGATTTGGACTTAAGCCTTCTTGCGGAGGGTGTTGAATCTCTGATCTTCCCCAGGAAGCTGTGGAGGGTGGATCAGTAGAAGTACTTAAAGTGGAGGGAGGTAAATATTTGAAATATCTGGAGATTGAGAGTGACGGGGAACTGGCGCAGAAGAGGAGATGAGGCCTAGGGCAGGCTTGAGGGGCCGAGTGGCCTGCTCCTGCTATCTTCACATGTTCCAGACAAGTTGAGTGAGTGGGCAAGTACATGGCAGATGCAGTTTAAGGTGGAGGTTGCCACTTCATTAGGAAGACAGAACAGCAGATTATTGTTGGAAACATTGCTGACCTGATGTCCTTGAAAGTCACCAGTCACTGAATGCAAACGTACAGGCGTAGCAAACATTTAAGAAGCAAGTGGTATATTGGCCCTCATTGCAATAGGTTTTGAGTTACAGAAGCAAAGATTTTGCATTGCTTTTCCCTTGTATGACCTCAATGTACTGATGTGGTGAAATGATCTATGTGGATGGCATGCAAAACTTGGTTTTTCACTGTATCTCGGAACACGTGACAATAATAAACCAATTCCAAGCAATTCCAATTCCAAGGATGTCTGGCAACAATTAGACAGGGCCTTGGTGAGACCACATCTGGAGTGTTGCATGACGTTTTAGTCTCCTCACACATGGATTGCCGTACTTGTCACGGAGAGAGTATAGTGAAGGTTCACCACACTGCTTCCTGGGATTGGAGAGGGCCGTCCAATGAGGAAAGATTGGAACAACCAGGCCTGTATTCACTATTTAGAAGAATGAGGAAAATCTCGTGGAAGGCTACAGAATTCCATCTGGATTCGACAAGCTTGATGTGGGGAGGGATTTTCCCTTGGCTGGGAGATCCAGGACCAGGGGTCACAGGTCCAAGACCCGGGGTAAGACATGTAGAACCAAGATCAGGAGAAATCTCTGCACTGAGAGGTGGGTGACCCTCTGGAAGATGAGTTGCTGAATTTATTTAGGAAGGAGATATGGGAGATTTCACAGTGAATGGTAGGGCCTGGGGAGTGTTGTAGAACAGAGGGACCTAGGAGTACAAGTACATGGTTCCCTGAAAGTGACATCGCAGGTATATAGGGCGGTGAAGAAGGTCTTTGGCACGCCGGCCTTCATCGGGTCAGGGAATCGAGTATAGAAGTTGGGACGTTGTGTTGCAGTTGTACAAGAAATCGGTGAGGCCATATTTGGAGCATTTTGTTCAGTTTTGGTCACCCTGCTACAGGAAAGATGCCACTAAGCTGGAAAGATGCAGGAGAGATTTGAGGAGTTAACCTCCAGGTTGAGTTGGTGGTGAGGAAGGCAAATGCAATGTTGGCATTCATTTCTAGAGGAATAGAATACAAGATGGATGTGATGTTGAGGCTCTATAAGGCATTGGTAAGTACTGAGTGCAGTTTTGGGCTCCTTATTTAAGAAAGGATGTGCTGACGTTGGAGAGGGTTCAGAGGAGATTCACTAGAATGATTCCAGGAATAAGAGGGTTAACATATGAGGAACGTTTGACGGCTCTTGGGCTGTACTCCTTGGAGTTCAGAAGAATGAGGGGGGTCCTCATAGAAACATTTTGAATGTTAAAAGGCCTGGACAGAGTAGATGTGGCAAAATTGTTTTCCATGGTAGGGGAGTCTAGTACAAGAGGGCATGACTTCAGGATTGAAGGGCGTCCATTCAGAACAGAGATGCGGAGAAATTTCTTTAGCCAGAGAGCGGTGAATCTGTGGAATTTGTTGCCACGGGCGGCTGTGGAGGCAAAGTCATTGGGTGTATTTAAGGCAGAGATTGATAGGTATCTGAGTAGCCAGGGCATCAAAGGTTATGGTGAGAAGGCGGGGGAGTGGGGCTAAATGGGAGAATGGATCAGCTTATGATAGAATGGCGGAGCAGACTCGATGGGCCGAATGGCTGACTTCTGCTCCTTTGTCTTATGGTCTCGTGTTACGGGGATTTGAGGGACCAAGTTATGGAGAGAGGTTGGGCAGGCTAGGACTTGATTCACGGGAGAATGAGGAGTGATAGAGGTGTATGAAGTCATGAGGGGCATCAATAGGGTGAATGCACAGTCTTTTTCCCAGGGTTGGGAAAGCAAGAACGAGAGGGCATGGTTTTAAGGTGAGAGGGGAGAGATTTAACAGGAACCTGAGGGGCAACTTTTTCATCCAGAGGGTGGTCCGTATATGGAAGGAGCTGCCAGAGGAAGTGGGTGAGGCAGGTACATTAACAACATTTAAAAGACACTTGGACAGGTACATGGATAGAAAAGATTTAGAGGGATATGGCCCAAATGGGACTAGCTTAGATGAGAATCTTGATCGGCATGGATCAGGGGGCCTGTTTCCGTGCTGTCTGACTCCATGTTCGGACGTGAAAGGGATGTGGGGAGAGGGAGCGGGAATATGTTCTTGAGAGGATTATCCAGGATAGTATGGAATGGCAGAGCAGACCTGAAGGGCCGAGTGGCCCCTTCCTGCTCCTGCTTCTCCACGTTCCTCTTGTCCTCGTCTTCCCTCCACCCAGACTGACCGCATTCCCTCTCGGCCACAGGGTGGAAAGATCCCGATCCGTTGGACGGCCCCGGAAGCCATCGCCTTCCGCAAGTTTACCACGGCGAGCGACGTGTGGAGTTATGGCATTGTCATGTGGGAGGTGATGTCATTTGGCGAGCGGCCGTACTGGGACATGTCCAACCAGGACGTAAGTGTTCGGATCAGGCCTGCTGTAAACGCGTGACGTGTGATCGAGCGGTATGCGACAATTCCCAACTTAATTTGGCTCCTGGAGCCGTAACCTGAGGCATGTTGCACCTGGATTGCTTTCTGTCATAGAATCACCGGAGCAGGCCCTTTGGCCCATTGTGTCTGTGCTAACCATCAGCCACCCATTTACACCAATCCCATCTTATTCTCCCCACATTCCCATCAACTCCACCCCCCCCCGCCCCCAATATTTTATCCCTCAGCCACATGCCAGGGGCAATTAACCCACCGACCTCGCGCATCGTTGGGATGTGGGAGGGAACCGGAGCACCTGGGGGAAACCCAGGTGGTCACAGGGAGAACATGCAAACTCCCCACACACTCACACACACTCACACACACATGCAGACGAACACACACACACACACACACACACACACACACACACACACACACACACACACACACAGCGCCGGAGGTCAGGATCAAACCCGGGTCTCTGGGGCTGTGAGGCAGCGGCTTTACCTGCTGCACCATTGGACCACCCACTAGTTCTTCCAAGGATTTATCTAAGGGGAGAAAATAATTGCAGTGGTGGTCACAAAATTAGTGAATTTAAAGACCCAGCTGATTCACTAACATTCTTGAGGAGAACAGAATTCGTTATCCTCACTCCCCTCGGTATGTACGTGACAACGTGGTTGGCCTCTGAAATGTCTCCCGGGCAGTAAGTGTTGGCAGGGTCATCGCCATCTGGGGAAATGAATTTAAGGGGATGGGGGGGTGCGCGGGGATGGGGTGAGGTTGACCACTGAGCCTGTGTGAGGGAATGGCTGGGGTTGCTGTCGTATCTTCACCCATGTCGCTCCGTTCCCCCCAGGTGATCAACGCCATCGAGCAGGACTACCGGCTGCCCCCACCCACGGACTGCCCCACCTCCCTGCACCAACTCATGCTGGACTGTTGGCAAAAGGACCGAAACAACAGGCCACGGTTTGTCCAGATCGTCAGCGCCCTGGACAAACTCATCCGCAACCCCGCCAGCCTGAAGATCGTAACCCGGGAACTCGGAGCGTGAGTCCCACCGCCTGGCGCGTCATAGGGTTCTACAAAGTGACAGGCTATACTGACCGTCTCGGCTAGACCCATTTGGCCCATATCGCGCCCTCCCCCCCACCCCCAAACCTTTCCCATCCATGTACCCGTCCAGGTGCCCTTTAAATGCTGATGTACCTGCCTCAGTCCTCAAGGAGGTGGAAGCCATAGAGAGGGTGCAGAGGAGATTTACAAGGATGTTGCCTGGATTGGGGAGCATGCCTTATGAAAACAGGTTGAGTGAACTCGGACTTTTCTTCTTGGAGCGATGGAGGATGAGGGGGGGACCTGATAGAGGTGTACAGTCAGAGGCTTTTTCCCAGGGCTGAAATGGTGGTCACAAGAGGACACAGGTTTAAGGTGCTGGGGAGCAGGGATAGAGGAGATGTCAGGGGTAAGTTTTTTACCCAGAGAGTGGTGAGTGTGTGGAATGGGCTGCCGGCAACGGTGGTGGAGGCGGATACGATAGGGTCTTTTAAGAAACTTTTGGATAGGTACATGGAGCTTAGAAAAAGGCTTAGAAGAGGGCTATGGGCAAGCCTAGTAATTTCTAAGGTAGGGACATGTTCGGCGCAGCTTTGTGGGCCAAAGGGCCTGAATTGTGCTGTAGGTTTTCTGTTTCTATGTTTCAATCGCTTCCCCTGGCAGCTCGTTCCATCGATGGACCACCCTCCCTGGGTGGAAAAAGTTGTCCCCTTGAGTTCCTATTAAAGAGGAGGGGGTTTAAATGTTTGGCAGATGGGGGGACTGAGGGCGGTGGGGAGCTGGGACAGATGAGGCCTCTGGCACGGTCATATTGAATGTTAGGGCAGGCTTGAGGGGCCGAGTGGCCTACTCGTAGAGCAGTACAGCACGGATACAGGCCCTTCGGCCCAACCAGTCCATGCCGACCACGGTGCCCACCCAGCTAGTTCCAATTTCCTGGGTTCGGCCCATATCCCTCCAAGCCCTGCCCCTCCATGTACCTATCCAAGTGCTGCTTAAATGATACTGTTAAGATATCTTTATTAGTCACATGTACATTGAAACACACAGTGAAATGCATCTTTCGTGTAGAGTGTTCTGGGGGCAGCCCGCAAGTGTCGCCACGCTTCCGGCGCCAACATAGCACGCCCACAACTTCCTAACCCGTACGTCTTTGGAATGTGGGAGGAAACCGGAGCACCCGGAGGAAACCCACGCAGACATGGGGAGAACGTACAAACTCCTTACAGACAGTGGCCGGAATTGAACCCAGGTCACTGGCGCTGTAATAGCGTTACGCTAACCACTACACTACTGTGCATGCCCCTACTGTACCTGCCTCAACCACTTCCCCTGGCAGCTCGTTCCATACACTCATCACCCTCTGCGTGGAAAAAGTTGCTCTTAAATTCCCTTTTAAATCTTTCCCCCCTCACCCTAAATCTATGCCCCCTGGTTTTGGACTCCCCTACCCTGGGGAAAAGACTGTTACCATCCACCTTATATCTATGCCCCTCATGATTTTATAAACCTCTTTCAGTTCATCCCTCATTCTCCTACACTCCAAGGAATAAAGACCTCGCCTGGCCAACCTCTCCCTATAACTCAGGCCCTTGAGTCCTGGCAACATCCCCGTAAATCCTCTCTACATTCTTTCCAGTTTAACCATGTCTTTCCTATAACAGTGACCAAAACTGTACACAGTACTCTACCAGTGCGGCCTCACCAATGCTTTATACAACTGTCCGAACTCTTGTACTTAGGCCTGACTGAAGGCCAGGGTGCTAAACGCCTTTTTCAGCACCCTGTCTACCTGTGACACCGCTTTCAACGAACGATGCCATCTTGGCACAGGCACCAAGGCAACCTCTGCCCTCTCCTCCCCGGTGCCTCAGGATCTCATACGTTTCAATAAGGTTGCCTCTCATCCTTCTCAGCTCCATGGAATACAGACCCAAACTGTCCGGCCTCTCTCAATGGGACAACCCTCATGCGACATCTCAGGAATTAGGCTGGTGACTCTCCTTCAGATTGCTTCCAATGCAATACAGGCAATCCCCAGATTATATAAGGGCTCCATTCCCGAGAGCTGCTCACTTTCTTTGTCAGAAACTTTTTCTATAGTTACCCAAATGGTATTGCTCTGAATATGCTCCTTATATTTAAATTTAATCCAATATTCACCCTAATGCCACTCATAATTAAACGTATTGGTTTATTATTGTCACTTGTACCAAGGTACAGTGAAAAACTTGTCTTGCATACCGATCTTACAGGTCAATTCATTACACAGTGCAGTTACATTGAGTGAGTACAGGGTGCATTGAGGTAGTACAGGTAAAAACAATAACGGTACAGAGTAAAGTGTCACAGCTACAGAGAAAGTGCAGTGCAATAAGGTGCAAGGTCACAACAAGGTAGATCATGATGTCAGAGTCCATCTCATTGTATAAGTGAACCGTCGAATAGTCATCATGGAATGTTTACTGCACCACATTATTATTATTATGACTATCTTGAAGAATCCTTAAAAAAAAAATTTACGGGAGAATTTGCGTGATGTCGGTTTTCAGGTGGTTAGGTATTGCTTAACCTGGGAGCACCTGTGTATCTTTTTATTTGGGAAAAGGGGACCAAAACTGCGCCAATTGTTCCCGACGAGGCCTCACCAGCAACCCTCCTTTTTAAACTCCATCCCCTTGCAATAAAAATCGCAGAGGCATTGGTTTGAATCCCACTTCAGCAGCTGGGGATTCAAATGATCCCAAAATTAAATAAGCTGGAATTAAAAACTAGTGGACTGTCCTAAACATTTGCCAGTGAAGTAAATCTATTGTCGGTTAGGGACGGGTAATAATCCGGGACTTCAAAGTGTAAACGACAAAGAACGAGAGTCTGGAAAGCTCCTTTGCCTTGGAGAGGGTGGTGGACAGACCCCAGGGGTGGCTGCCCTTTCAGGGACCACTTGCAGTTAGGGATGGGTGATAAATGCCAGCCTTGCCTTGCTATTCCCAGATCCCGGAGAAATGAGGGAATTTAACATGGCATTGCATCGACCTGCTCCTCTTGAGGCAGGTCCCACAGAGGGAGTTTGTGGCGTCGGTGGTCTTTGTGGTCCGGTGGTGGGTCAAAACCTAACGTGGTGGGTCGCCATTGGTGGGATCTTGCTGTGCGCAGATTGTTGTCTGTCGCATTGACGCGGTTGACAGCCGTGGTGTTTTCAGGGGTGGGGTGGGGAGGGGAAAGTCGCGAGGCAGGGAGGGACAATGTTTAGACACCAGCGTTTTCCCTCAATACTGCAGCCAGTAACTAGGCCTCTCACTCCCTCCCTCCGCAGACTCTCTCAGCCGCTGTTGGACCGTGGCAGTCCGCACTACTCCACCTTCTCCACTGTCGGAGAGTGGCTGAAGGCCATAAAGATGGGTCGGTACGAGGAGAACTTTGTCAACGCTGGCTTCACAGCCTTCGACCTCATCGCCCAGATATCGGCAGAGTAGGTCGCCTTCGAGTGGGCGGGGGTTCTTTGTCCGGGGAAGGGTACGGCTCAGCGGGGGCAGGGGCCGGAGGTGGGGTCAGGGTCTCGTCCGTGTTGGTGGGGCCTTGGTCTGGTCTCAGGCCGTTCTGGACTCCGCGCCAGACCCGTGAGCTCACTGGTCACGGAGATGGGACAGGGTAGGGGCAGTGTCACTGTGTGTCTGAGGGGGAGGGTAGCGGGAAGGAGAGGGGTCACTGCGTCTGAGGGGAGGGGGGAGAGGGGTGGGGAGAGGCAGGAGGGGAGAGGGGGACGGTTGAGGGAGGGAGGGAGAGGGGTGGGGAGAGGCAGGAGGGGAGATTTGGGGACGGGTGAGGGAGGGAGGGGAGGTGGGAAGGAGGGAGGGGACTGTCTGAGGGGGAGGGGAGAGGGAAGGAGAGGGGATACTGAGGGGGAGGGGAGCAGGAAAGGGAGGGGACTGTGAGCGGGAAGGAGAGGGGAGAGGCGGGAAGGGAGAGGGAGATTTGGGGAGGGGAGGAGAGAATGGGGAGCGTGGGGAAGGGAGGAGGGGAGAGTGGGGAAGGAGGAGGGGAGGGGAGATGCCCTGCAGCTGATGTGGGTCCGATTTTCTCCTGCAGGGACCTACTGCGGATTGGAGTCACTCTGGCCGGCCACCAGAAGAAGATCCTGTCCAGCATCCAGGGAATGTCGACACAGGCGAAGCCACCTTCCGCATCTCACAACTGACTGCCCCGGGCACCACCGAGGAACGGGAACACGGCAGAGGGCGACTAAGGGGGGAGCGCCACTCGCGCTGAGACGGACATTTCGGGCTCGCGCTCCCTCTCTCCCTCTTTTTCTCTCTCTCTCTCTCTCCCTCTCTCTCAGTCCCCTCTTGGGCTCCGCCTTCTGCCCTCTCCCAGGCCGAGGACCTTTCCGGACTCTCGTTCTTTGTTGTTTGCACTTTGAGGTCCCGGATTCACCTCGCCACCGCCGGTCCTGGTTCCGGTGGCAAAGGCCGAACTCTTGGGCCCGTGGTCCTCCCCTCTCCTGGGGTGGGGAGGCTTCGGCCTAGTCAAATTGGGAGAGCCTCGCTGCATCACAGCCCCTCCCTACGCCTTCGGTGGTGCGTAGACGCAAGGACGTCCTGGGAGATCAGAGTGGGCGCGCTTCCACACCGGATGGAGAGACCCGGTTGGCCTGTGGTCTTCATATTGAAGATGAGCAAATTAACTTCGCCAGTGGACTCCCAGGTTTGGGATATGCCTGGTTTCCCCAGTGGGAAAAAAAGAGTTTAATATAATCGCTCCTGGCCGACACAAACTGAGCTCCAAATCTCCTCTGAGCTTAGTTCTCTTTTGAAGAGACTCTTTTCTTGTTTTGTATTGCTTTTAATGTTTTATGTAACAATGTGGAAAGGGTGGTCAAAGGTTCCTCGTTCAAGACTCCAAGGCCTCTGAGATCCATGGACAGGGTCAAGCTTCCCTCCCTCCCTCTCCCCCGACTTTTTTCTTGGCTCCCTGGAGACCACCTTGCCTTCCTCCCAAACCTCCCCTCTTACCTCCCTCAACCCCCCTTACCATTCCACCTTGCCTTCCTCCAAATACACACTCCTTCCCTCCCTCAACACCTCCTCTTCCGTCCCCCAACTCTCCCCTCCTTCCTTCCTTCCCTCCCTCCCTCAAACCCCTTTCCCTTGCCACCCTGCCTTCCTCCAAAAACGTCCCCCTCCCTCAACTCCACCTTCCCTCCCTTGCCTTCTCCTCCTTAAGGACTGAATCACCCACTGGAAGTGTGATGCCCAGCCAGCACTGGAGAGGTCTTACTGGGGTTGGGGTTGGAGGTGGGTGAGGTGGGGGGGGGGGCAGTGCTGCTAACAGTTGGAGGGAGGAAGAGGGGGCAGTGGGTGGTGGACGCAGGGGGAAAGAGGTTCCACTCCTGTGGGCAATTACACGGGACCTCTCCTGTTCTGGTGACCCCACCCCGAACCCCCTCAAAGATCCGGAACCTATTGCCCTGCCCACCACCTCCCTCGGTCCACCCTTTGCACCCTTGGGTGCCCAGTGTTGGGTGAGCCACGCCAAGGTGACTCTGCCCCCCTCCAGCTCCTGGACCGAGCAATCGGTGGTGGGGGGGGGCAGTCTCTGAATTGGGAAACCCCACCTCCTTTGCTGATTGGTCAATTGGATGAGGTGTGAGACGATCCCAGGGGAGGGCGGCGAAGGGCTGGTGGTGAGGAGAGGTCAAGTTCATCACCATCTCCTACAGAAGCCGTCTTGCTCACGGTGTGACAATGTTTGCTCTACAATGTTCGCCTGTGCTGTACACCTGGTATGAATCCTATTCGAGATGGAGAGCTGGAGTTGGAGCTGTGGGCTGCTATTCCGCTCATATTGATACCCCTGGTCTACTCAGGGGCTTAGCAGTGGCAATTCTGCCAGGGACCATACCCCAGGGGCAATAGAGATATTTCTCTTGACATTAAACTTCTTTAAAAAAAATAATTCTACCTTCTCTGTGCCTGGTTTTATTTTCTTCTGTGTCTCTGCTGACTCGCTGTGTCGCCAGTTTTGCTTCCTTGACTCTGGGGCTAACTTGTCAGAGAAGCAAATTTGGGGGCCAATGGGTGGTCTGTCGGGGTGGGGCAGAGGTTGTGGGGTGGGGGGGGGTGGAAGATTTGAGGTGGTAATGGTCCACTCACCCCTCACACACCTTGGGGGATGGGGGGCAGAGGGGGAAGGAGAGGGGTGGGATAGGAAGCGAGGGTGGTGGGGGAGGGGGAGAAGGGGGGAGGTAAGGGGAAAGAACTGAGGGGGTATGAAAGCGGGATGGGGAGAGGGGAAAGAGTTGGGAGAGGTAGGGAGGGAGTGGGATTGAGGGAGGAGAGGTGGAAGGGGGAGTGGGAGTGGAGGGGGGAGCAGTACGGAGGGTCCCCCGCTCCGTGTGTCGGTAGCTGTTGAGCAGTGGGACCAGTTGTCACCCTGACCTCCCTGGGGAGGGGGGATCCTGTCTGTCATCCATGCAGCCCACTCATGGCTGTCTGGGACGGTGTGGGCGACGGAGAAAGTGTCCAACAGCCCCAGGAGGCTGCGTTTAACGTCCTGTCCCATACACGGTGCTGCTGACAGTGGTGCCCCCCCCCGGTGCTGCAAGGAGGGGTTGGGACTGGGGGATGGGGCTTCATGCCACGGTCTTGATGTGAGGGCGTTGGCTGGCAGATAGGCAGATGCAGAGGTGTCATAGACCACAGCACAGGAGCAGGCCCTTCGGCCCGTTGAGCTGTGCTGACCATCAATCACCCACATACACCAATCCTGTTTCATTCTCCCCACATTCCCACCAACTCCCCCCAGATTCTCTTCCTTGGGATGTGGGAGGAGACCAGAGCACCCGGGGGAAACCTGCACGGTCACAGGGAGAACGTGCAAACTTCACACACACACACACACACACACACACACACACACACACACACACACACACACACAGCGCCGGAGGTCAGAATTGAACCTGGATCTCTGGGGCTGTGAGGCAGCAGCTCTACCAGCTGTGCCAATGGGCTGAGGTATAGAGAAGGGAGAATGAAACATAGTCTAAATGCACAGAAGGCCTTTGGAGTATGCGTGCACGAGCTCTTGAACTGCTGAGGGAAGGGTTAGTGATTGGTTTATTATTGTCACATGTACCGAGATACAGTGAAAAGCTTCTGTTTGCGTTCCATCCACACAGATCATTTCATATGTAAGTACATCGAAGTAGTAAAAAGAAAATAATGCAGAATATAGTGTTACAGTTACAGAGAAAGTGCAGTGCAGGCAGACAATAAGGTGCAAGGTCATGACGAGGTAGACTGGGAGACCAAGAGTTCATCATTTGGCGTGTGAGAGGTCCGTTCAAGAGTCTGATAACAGCGGGACAGAAGCTGTCCTTGAGCCTGGTGGTACATGCTTTTTTTTTGTATCTTCTGGCCGATGGGAGAGGGGAGAAGAGAGAGTGTCTGGGGTGGGAGTGGTCCTTGATTATGAGGCACCGGAAGTGTAGACAGAGTCCATGGAGGGTAGACTGGTTTGATTGATGGACTGGGCTGTGTCCACAACTCCCTGCAATTTTTTATGGTCTTGGGCAGAGCAGTTGCTGTACCAAGCCGTGATGCATCCAGATAGGATGCTTTCTATGGTGCAGCTGTAAAGATTGGTGAGGGTCATGCTGAATTTCCGTAGCCTTCTGAGGAAGAAGAGGTGCTGGTGAGCTTTCTTGGCCGTAGTGTCCACGTGGCTGGACCAGGACAAGTTATTGGTGATTGCACACAGGAACTTGAAGCTCTCAACCATCTCCACCTCAGCACCACTGATACAGACAGGGGCGTGTGCTCCACTTCCTTTCCTGAAGCTCTTTTTTGTGGGATCCAAGGCTTCAGAATCAGAATCAAATTTATTATCACTGACTTGTATGTCATGAAATTTGTTGTTTTGAGGCAGCCGTACAGTGCAAGACATAAAATTACTATAAATTACAGAAGTAAATAGTGCAAAAAAAAGGAATTAACGAGGTAGTGTTCATGGACAGTTCAGAAATCTGATGGTGGAGGGGAAGAAGCTGTTTCTGAATCGCTGTGTGTGGGTCTTCAGGCTCCTGTACCTCCTCCCCAATGGTAGTAATGAGAAGAGGGCATGTCCCAGGTGGTGAGGGTCCTTAGTGATGGATGCCACCTACTTGAGGCACCGCCTCTTGAAGATGTCCTTGATGGTGGGGAGGGTTGTGCCCGTGATGGAGCTGGCTGAGTCTACAACCCTCTGCAGCCTCTTGCGGTCCTGTGAGTTGGAGCCTCCACACCAGGTGGTGATGCAACCAGTCAGGATGCTCTCCACCGTACATCTAGAAATTTGCAAAAGTTTTTGACAACATACCAAATCTCCTCAAACCCCTAATGAAGCAGAGCTGCTGGCATGCCTTCTTCGTGATTGCATCAATGCGTTGGGTCCAGGATAGACCCTCTGAGATGTTGACACCCAGGAACTTGAAGCTGCTCACCCTTTCCACCGCTGACTCCTCAATGAGGACTGGTGCGTGTTCTCCCGACCTCCCCTTCCTGAAGTCCACGGTCAATTCCTTGGTCTTGCTGACACTGAGTGAGAGGTTGTTGTTGCGACATCACTCAACTAGCTGATCTATCTCACTCCTGTACGCCTCCTTGTCGCCGTCTGAGATTCTGCCAACAACAGTGGTGTCATCGATAATTTGTAGATGGTGTATGAGCTGTGCCTAGCTACATTGTCATGAGTGTAGAGAGAGTAGAGCAGTGGGCTAAGCACACATCCTTGAGGTGCGTCTGTGTTGATTGTCAGCGAGGAGGAGATGTTACTACCGATCCGCACTGACTGTGGTCTCCCGATGAGGAAGTCGAGGATCCAGTTGCAGAGGGAGGTACAGAGGCCCAGGTTTTGAAGCTTGCTGATTAGTACTGAGGGGACATTGGTGTTGTAATCGCTAAACAGCAGCCTGACGTATATTTTGCTGTTGTCTGGGCACTCCAAGGCTGAGTGGAGAGCCAGTGAGATAGCAGAAATATGAAGCAAACACAGGAAGGTCATGCTGACCGTGGGCAGAATGTCAGTCAGACCTAAGGTGGAAGGTTGCATCCAAGTCTGGCTACCACCTTAGGAAGCTGGTGAGTGTCCTGGAAAGGCTGCGGGAGAGCTAAAATGGAACAGATGCAGGGCTGAGAGACTTTTAGCTCAGACTGGAGAAGCTGGGGTTGTTCTGGCTGGGGAGGAGAAGGTTGAGAGGAGATGGATTAGTGTAAATGGGCTAGAAGGTCAGCATTGATGTGATAGGCTGAAGGGCCTGTTTCTGTGCTGTACGATCCTGGGAATGGCACTGATAGGATTGTCCGAGCAGTCTTGATGGAATGAATTGTCTCCACTGGTGTGTTTAACGATTCTGTGATCCAATGTATGGTCTCAGGGGAGAGTAGTGACCAGCAGCCAGTCTGGTTGGGTGCTGGTGATATTACTGGTCTAATCCAGGAGCTTGAGCTCCCATTGGGTGTGGGCAGAAGGGACTCACTGGGCCAAGTCCTTACAGCAAGATCCGGCCTATCTCGTCCATGCCGACCAAGTTGTCTGCTTGAGCTGGTCCCATTTGTCCATGTTTGGCACATATCCCTCGAAATGTTTCCTACCCATGTGCCTGTCTAAATGTCGCTTAACCATACCACAAGCGGCTAAAGAATCTGTATTCTTTGGAGTTTAGAGGAATGAGGGGTGATTTTATTGAAACATCTCAGATCCCAAGGGGACGTGACAGGGTCGGTGTGGAGATGTTTCCACCAGTGGGAGAGTCTCCGATGAGGGGACAGAGTTACAGGATTAGGGGGTTGGTCATTTAACACTGAGGTGTGTCGGGACTTCTCCTCACAGAGGGAGGGGAATCTCTGGAGTTCTCTGCCATGGAGCGTTGTGGAGGTGGATCACTGGGGGGATTTAAAGAGCAGGTGGGTAAATGTTTGAAAGATTGGGGGATTGAGGGCGATGGGGAACTAACACAGAAGAGGAGACGAGGCCTGGGGCAGATCAGCCACGATTGTACTGAATGGCAAGTGGGCTCGAGGGGCCGAGTGGCCTACTCCTGCTCGTATTGGGTTCTTGTGGACTAGCTATCGAGAGACGGGTCTCAATTCCCTCTCAGCAGCTGGGAAATTTAAGTGGATTCGATGAAATAAATGCATCAAAAGCTCTCATCAATGCCTGTAAAACTCCAAGGTAGTTGTAAGAAGGCAGTCTTGTTTGTTACTAATGTCAGGGGATGGAAATCTGTCCTTATTTATTCTGACAGCTCTGTATTTTACAGCTTTTACATTCCTTTCCGGCCTCCCTCATTAACCTATCAAGCACCTAGTGTCCTTGACGACTTATCCCCCTCACAACCCTGGCCTCACCCCCTTACAAATATTCCCTTTGTCCCATCCATCCCTCTCCCTCTCTGCAACGTAAAGCCAATCAACTCGCCCAGCTTTGATTAAGTTGCAGTGGTGCAGCGGGTAAAGCCACCGGTCACAGCCTCCAGAGACGCTGGTTCGATCCTGACCTCTGGTGCTGTCCTAGGGTGGAAATGTCAAATACCAGAGGACATGGGATTAGGGTGAGAGGAGGAAAGTTTAAAGGAGATTTACGAGGCAAGTTCCTTTACTCAGGGAGTGCTGGGTGCCTGGAACGTGCTGCCAGAGGTGGTGGAGCCAAGTAGAACGCTGATATTGAAGAGGAATTAGACAGGCAGAGAACAGGTGGGGAACTCAGGGATATGGATCACATGCAGGCAGGTAGGGTTAGTTAAAATTGGCATCATGACCAGCACGGGCATGGTGGGCCGAAGGGCCTGATACTGTGCTGTACTGCTCTGTGTTCCACGAGAAATGCTCAGGCACTGACGGTCATCGAACAAAGTGCCACGCTCGCACAAGGCGAGGACTTCCCTCGAGCTGTTAGGATTTGTGGTTGCTTTCAGCTTTCCCTCCTGCTTAGCGGGAGGGGTCACCGAGGCAAGTGCAGTCCATCAGCCAACAACGTCGAGGAGGTAGATTAATATTTGAAAGGGGTGGAGGTTACGGGCAGATGGATCCGGGTAGGGAGGGGGGGGAGTGACATGGGGTTGGGAGGAAGAGAGAGAACATAGAACAGTACAGCACAGTACAGGCCCTGAGGCCCACAATGTTGTGCCGACATTTTATCCAGCTCTAAGATCTATCTAACCCTTCCCTCCCACATAGCCCACATTTCTAAATCATTCATGTGTCTATCTAAGAGTCTCTTAAATGTCCCTAATGTATCTGCCCCCACAACCTCTGCCGGCAGTGCGTTCCACGCACCCACCACTCTCTGTGTAAAAAAACGTACCCCTGACATCCCCCTTATACCTTCCTCCAATCACCTTAAAATTATGTCCCCTCATGTTAGCCATTGTCACCCTGGGAAAAAGTCTCTGACTGTCCACTCGATCTATGCCTCATCATCTTGTACACCTCTATCAAGTCCCCTCTCATCCTCCTCCTCTCCAAAGAGAAAAGCCCTAGCTCACTCAACCTATCCTCAGAAGACATGCTCTCCAATCCAGGCAACATCCTGGTAAATCTCCTCTGCACCTTTTCTAAAGCTTCCACATCCTTCCTATAATGAGGTGACCAGAACTGAACACAATACTTCAAGTGTGGTCTAACCAGAGTTCTATAGAGCTGCAACATCACCTCGCAGCTCTTGAACTCAATATCCCAACTAATGAAGGTCAACACTCCATATGCCTTCTTCACAAGCCTATCGACCTGCATAGCAACCTTGACGGATCTATGGACGTGAACCCCAAGATCCCTCTGTTCCTCCACACTGCTAAGAGTCCTGCCATTCAAATTCGATCTCCCGAAGTGTATCACTTCACACTTATCCGGGTTGAACTCCATCTGCCACTTCTCCGCCCAGCTCTGCATTCTATCAATATCCTGTTGTAATCTACAGCAACCTTCTACACTATCCACAACACCACCAACCTTTGTATCATCAGCAAACTTACTAACCTACCCTTCCACATCCTCATCCAAGTCATTTATAAAAATTACAAAGAGCGGGGGTCCCAGAACAGATCCCTGTGGAACACCACTGGTCACCGTGGTGGAGGCAGACACAAAAAAAGGAGAGGCAGATGAATTGGAATTGGTTTATTATGGTCACATGTACTGAGGTACAATGAAAAACTTTGTTTTGCATGCCATCCATACAGATCATTTCATCACACAGTGCACTGAGGTAAAAGCAGAATGCAGAATAAAGTGTTACAGTTACAGAGAGAGTGCAGTGCAGGCAGACAATAAGGTGCAAGGGCCCCGACGACGTAGATTGTGAGGTGAAGAGTCCCTCTTATCGTACTTGGGGAACGTTCAATAGTCTTATAACAGTGGGTTGGAAGCTGTCCTTGAGCCTGGTGGTATGTGCTTTCAGGCTTTTGTATCTTCTGCCCAATGGGAGTGGGGAGAAGAGGGAAAGACCGGGGTGGGAGGGGTCTTTGGTTACGTTGGCTGCGTTTCTGAGGCAGCGGGAAGTGTAGACAGAGAGGCAGGAGGGGAGGGTGAAGGGTGATAAGCAGGAACACGAAGGACTCCCTGTGTGTCGGAGAGAGGTACAGGAGCCTGAAGGCTCAATGATTCAGGGACAGCTTCTTCCCCTCTGCCATCAGATTTCTGAACGGTCCATGAACCCATGAACACTGCTTCCTTATTCCCTTTTCTTTGCACTGTTTATTTGTTTTGTAAGTTATTGTTTTTTATGTCTTGCGCTGTAGTGCTGCCGCAAAACAACACACCTCACGTCATATGTCAGGACCCCAACCACCCAGGACATTCTCCCTTCTCTCCTCTTGCATCGGGTAGAAGATACAGGAGCCTGAGGGCATGTACCACCAGGCTCAAGGACGGCTTCTACCCCACTGTGATAAGCCTATTGAACGGTTCCCTACCTTGTTGTGACCTTGCACCTTATTGCACTGCACTTTCTCTGTAGCTGTGACACTTTACTGTGTACTGTTATTGTTTTTACCTGTACTACCTCAATGCACTCTGTACTAACTCAATGTATCTGCACTGTGTAATGAATTGACCTGTACGATCGGTTTGCAAGACAAGTTTTTCACTGCACCTCGGTACAAGTGACAATAATAAACCAACACCAACACCAATAATAAACCTGCTTCTGATTCTGAATGTGAGAAGTAAGGAGGGTGGGAACGGGAACCATTAGGGGAGAGGTATATGGCAGGTGGAGCCAGAACCAGACAGGGGAGAGGGAGAACCGGTGGGTGGTGTGTGTGTGTGTGTGTGTGTGTGTGTGTGTGTGTGTGTGTGTGTGTGTGTGTGTGTGTGTGTGTGTGCGCGCGCGTGCGTGTTTCTCGTTGACCTAGTCAGACCCTTGTCTAAACCTTCCCGGTTGGATAGAAGAATTAAGACGGGCAGAATGTCCCCCTCAGTGAACTGGCGTCCCCGTCTATCCCCTTCCCGCTATCACCCCCGGTTATCCCTGCACACCAGCCCTCAGCCCTCGTTGATGTATCGACCCGTTACCCCTCTCCCTCCTGCCTTCCCCTTTAAGTCATCTCTACTAATTACTCCAACCACTCCCTGGGGGAAACAAGCATTTTTTAAATTATTCCAATTGCTTTCATTCAGGAGTGTGGTGGTGCTACTGGACTAGTAGCCACAAATTCGGGATCATCAATGCAGGGCCGTGAGTTCAAATCCCACCACAGCAGCTGGGGAAGTTAAATAAATCTGGAGATTTAAATTCCAGGCCACACAAGTCTAAAAGCGGTACAGGAACCAAGGGCTCAGGGAATGTGCGCATAGTTAGATGAAAGTGGTTGGGATCTTGGGGGTTTAAGTAATTACAGCAGCAAGGAAGCCATGGAGAAATACTGGTTCACACACAGCCGGAATATTGCGACCATTTCGGGGCCCTACAGTTCAGGAAGGATGTGAGGGGTTTAGAGAGAGTGCAGTTGAGATTCACCAAGAGTCTTTCGTTCCCTGAAAATGGCAGCACAGGTTGACAGGCTGGTGAAGAAGACAATATGTCACGGATGCCCTCATGGGTCAGGGTATATCATTTGAGAGTTGGGATGTTACGCTGCAACTTTACCAAGCACTGGTTAGGCCGCACTTGGAGTATTGTGCTCACCACACTAGATTGTAGAGTCATAAAACAATACAGCCTAGAAACAGGACCTTTGGCCCAACCGGCCCATGCCGACCAAGATTCCCATCTAAGCAAGTCCCATTTGCAAGTGTTTGGCCCATATCCCTCTAAACCACCACTCTGTCCACCCCATCTATGCCCCTCGTGATTTTCTACACCTCCATCCCTCATTCTCCTATGCTCCAAGGAAAAAAGTCCCAGCCTGCCCAACTCCTCCCGAGTCATAGAGTCACACGGCGCGGAAGCAGGCCCTTCGGCCCAACTGGTCCATGCCGACCAAGATTCCCATCTAAGCTAGCCCCACTTGCCCACGTTTGGCCCATATCCCCCTAAAATTTTCCTATCCATGTAGCTGTCCAAGTACCTTTTAAAAGTTGATAATGTACCTGCCTCAACCACTTCCTCTGGCAGCTCGTTCCATATATGGACCACCCCCTGGGTGAAAAAGTTGCCCCTCAGGTTCCTGTTAAATCTTCCCCCCCCCCCCTCACCTTAAACCTGTGCCCTCTAGTTCTTGATTCCCCAACCCTGGGGAAAAGAGTGTGTGCATTTACCCTATCGATGCCCCTCATGACTTTATACACCTCTATAAGTTCTATCAGAAGGGTGTGACTGCACTGGAGACCCTGCAGAGGGGATTCACCGGGATGCTGTCTGGATTGAAGAACTTTATAGTCATGGGGAGGGATCGGACAGGCTGGGACTGTTTTCCTGGGAGGGAGGGAGGTGGAGGGGTGACCTGATAGAGGTGTATAAAGTTAGGAGGGACTTAGGTCGTCAGAATCTTTTTCCCATGGTAGGGATATTAAAAATGAGAGGGCGTAGGTTTAAGGTGAGAGACAGGAGATTTAAAGGGGACGTGAGGGGTAAGTTTTGTACACAGGGAGGTTGATACCTGGAACGGGCTGCCAGAGGAGGCAGTGGAATTAGATGCAATCACTACGTTTGAGAGGGATTTAGACGGACACTTCAATAGGCAAGGTAAATGGAATTAGTGTAGACAGGCTAACAGGTCAGCATGGAAGCAATGGGCTGAAGGGCCTGTTTCTACCGCTCCGTGACTACAGTTCCGGGGATGAGGGACTTCAGCTGTAGATAAGCTGAGACCATTCTCCTTGGGAAAGAGGAGGCTGAGAGAGGTTCCAGTAGAGAGCCACAGGGGGATACAGCACGGAAACTGGCCCTTCGGCCCACTGAGTCCGTGCCACGTTCCCACCTCTGCAGAGGTCAACCATCACAAGCGTGAAATTGGCAGGAGACAACAGTGGTGCAGCGGGTAGGGCTGCTGCCACACAGCCCCCAGAGACCTGGGTTCGATCCCGACCTCCGGCGCTGTGTGCGTGCGTGTGTGTGTGTGTGTGTGTGTTTCTGTGTGTGTGTGTGTGTGTGTGTGTGTGTTTCTGTGTGTGTGTGTGTGTGTGTGTGTGTGTGTGTGTGTACGTGTGTGTCTGTCTGTCTGTCTGTGTGTGTATGCGCGTGTGTGTGACCACATGAGTTTCCCCCGGGTGCTCCGGTTCCCTCCCACATCCCAACGACGTGCGGGGTCGGTGGGTTAATTGCCCCCCTAGTGTGCGTCAGGGGCAAAGGGATTGGAAGAAGAGTCAGTGAGCGAGTGAGAGAGAACACTGTGGGGCCATGGGGAAGGGACGGGACATTGTTCCGCTCGCAGCCAGCAGGGACACGATGGGCCAAACCGTCTCATTTTGGGTTTAGCAAGTAGATCCATAAAGCTGCAGGGACAATGACAGTGCAGTTAAAGGTACCAATGGCAGTGTTCTCCTGTTCATTCCCAACTGCTCCCTCCCTCCCTCCCTCCCTCTCTCCCTCCCTCCCTCCCTCTCTCCCTCGCCTCTCCACCACTCTCTCTCCTTCTGCACTGTCCACCCACACGGTCGCTCCTGCCCTATTCTGTCTCTTTCCTGCACGGCTCTCATCCCTCTCTCTCACCTTATATCTTTCCTGCCTCTCTCTCTTTCTCTCTCCCCTCCTATCCCCCTCTCTCTCTGTTTCCCTCACCTCTCTCTCCCTCCTACCCTTCCCTCTCTCCCCCTCTCCCCCTCTCTCCTTCCCCCTCTCCCTCCCTTCCCCCACCCCACTCTCTCCCCCCCCCTCCCTCTCCCTTCCCCCCTCTCCCCCCTCGCTCTGCCCCCCTTCTCTCTCTCTCTCTCTCCCCCCCCTTTGCTCTCTCTCAGTCTCAAGGTGTTGGTCATTGAGGACAGGGAGATGGAGATAGGGAGAAGTTTCTTCCCCAGAGGCTGGGGAATCTCTGGAAGCCTCTCCCCAGGAGGAGGCTGGATCTCTGAGTATATTCAGAGTGAGATCAATGGATGTTTGAATATTCAGGAAATCCAAGGAGACGGGGTTAGTGCAGGAAGGTGGTGCTGAGGTAGAAAATATCAGCCGCGATCCACTGAATGGCGCAGGAGGCTTGAGGACTGAATGGCCTATCCTGCTCCTAGTTCTTGTTTTTAACCTTTGACCCTGTTTCCTGCCCCACAATCTCTCTTTTGTCCCACTCACTACCCTCAGGCTCTCTTTCTCCCTCTCTCCTACCTCACCCTATCTCTCCCTCTCTCCCTTCCCCCCTCTCTCCCCTCCTCCTCCCTCCTCCCCCCAGGTCACCTACATCTTCCATTGTCTTTCTGTTGAACCCTGACACCCCACACTCGGCCCGAACGCCCCTCACACAGAGACAGCCAGTCCTCCAAACCCCACAGCCTCCCTCCGTCCCCTCGAGACTGCCCCATCACTGCCCTCTTCGTAACCCCATTGGGCCCAGTCAACCCCAGACCAAGACCCCCAGACGCCGCTCGACTTCATCAGGTCCTCATAGGTACCTCCTGGGAACGATGGAGGTGGGGGGGGGGGGGGGGGGGAGAGAGAGAGAGAGAGAGGGAGAGAGAGAGAGGGAGAGAGAGAAGAGAGACAGTCATAGTCATAGAGGCCCTTCGGCCCAACTTGTCCATGCCAACCAAGATGCCCATCCAAGCTAGTTCCTTTGTCTTACATTTGGCTCATATCCCTTGAAACCAGATGAAATGTCTTGTCTCAAAACGTCGATTGTCCATTTCTCTCCACAGATGCTGACCTGCTAAGTTCCTCCAGCATCTTGTGTGTTCCTCCCTTGGTCTCCATCCCTTCACAGAGGTTCCCCCATCTTCCTTTCCCTTCTCTACAGCTTTTGAGACTTCCCAGCTCGCTGACCAGAAACATCGACTCCGTTTTTACTCTCTCCACGGACGCTGCCCGATCCGCTGGGTGTTTCCAGCATTTGCGGTTTTTGTTTCACACATCCAGTTCTTGGCTGGGTAACAGAAGAAACGTAGAGGATAGAAATACCTGAAAACCCCGGAAACACTCAGCAAGTCAGGCAGCAACTGTGAAGACAGAAGCAGAGTTAACATTTCAGGTTCATCAGAGGAATGATGTTCTCAAACAACCCTTCACAGAAACTATTAATAAAGCATGACACAGAGCGGGGTAGAGAGAGGGGGTGGGGGAAGAAGGTGAGGAAGGAGAGAGTTACATTACCCAGTGTTTAGTCAGTTGTGTTGCCAGTGCCTTAGGCTCAAAACCAAAGTGATTGAAAACCAGACTGTAATAACCCATTCTTCTCACAAAGAACGCCTGTTGTTCTCGTATTAATAACCGCAATGGCAGTTCTTTAAATCCCCCTTCTTGTGATAATGAGACAATGTGGCTTATCTCAATGCATTTCAGCTGAGGAGTGATTGATGAGGCACAGGGAGATCTGTGACTGACAGGATCTGTCAGCGGGATCCGTCTTGTTCCTCTCACAGAGCGAGAGAAAGCCCCGCACACAACAGGCAGGATAAGCCCGTCTTTGATCTGAAGGTTCGTTTAATTATCCCGGCCTGCTCTCTCCCAAAGCTGTGGGAGTATCTCTTACTCCCCGTTTTCCGCCGTTGTTTTAGCTTCACTCACTGGGAGCCAAGATTCCCTGAGCGAACGGGGTCATCGAGCGCTTTGGCCCGTCGAGTCTGTGCCCACCATCGACCACCCATTTCATTCTCTCCACATTCCCCTCAACTCCCCCCAGACTCTACCCCCTCACCCACACACGAGGAGGCAATTAACCCACCGACCCCGCACGTCGTTGGGATGTGGGAGGGAACCGGAGCAGGGGGGGGGAACCCAAGCAGTCACAGGGAGAACGTGCAAACTCCACACACACAGACAGCGTCGGAGGTCGGGATCGAACCCGGGTCTGTGGGGCTGTGAGGCAGCGGCTCTACCCGCTGCGCCACTTCACTTCCAATCCTGTTGACGTGTTAATCAGAGATCTTCAATGCTTGGGGAAAAAAGATGTGCAGAGATTCAGGAACAGCTTCTTCCCCTCTGCCATCAGACTTCTGAACGGTCCCTGAGCCCATGAACACTCCCTCATTATTCCTTTTTTCTGCACTATTTATTTATTTTTGTAATTTATAGATTTTTTATGCCTTGCACTGTACTGCTGCCACAAAACAACACATTTCGCGTCATATGTCAGCGATAAATCTGATTCTGATGGGCTGAGAGGGCGATATTGGGAAGGGAGAGGGGACGGAGAGTTGCAGGTGGAGTACGAGAGATACAGCCGGGAGAGAGATCTTTGGAGATCCTTGTTTCTGTACTGTGTTACTCTACGACTCTATGACAACCTTGGACAAAGAAGGTGGCATCTGGCTTCAGTCACCAACTGGATCCGTGGCATGGTTGACACCCCACCTCTGGACCACTGTGGGATCACTGAGATCACTCCTGATTGACTGCCTCCTAACCAACTCAATGATGTCAAACTATCCATTTGTGCCTTGAATTCACCGAGTCTCTTGGAGAGAGAATTCCAAAGCTCTCCCACCCTCTGGGTGAAGAAATGCCTTCCCATCTCTGTCCTGAATGGCTGACCCTTTGTGGTAAACCCCCACTAGTTCCAGATACGCCAGCTAGGGGGAGTAGATGTTGGCCCTGGGGCATTGAGGCTGATTCCCATTGCTCCCCTTTCAAGACGTGGGTGTGACGTCTTCACATAGAGCCTCAGTCACTCCCTCAGCACCACACTAGGTTTTTAAGGTTCTCACGGGACTTGAACCAGCTTTGGATCGTGGTCTGGGGAAGTTTCCCAGGAAGAAAATCCGATTGGATCATTCTTCACCCAATCGTCCCTTTCCTCACCTCCTCCCCAAACCCCACCAACGGTGGAAAAAAACATATTTTAAAATAACTCTTTTCAATCTCCCCAATCAAGTCATAGAGCCATACAGCACGGAAACAGGCCCTTCGGCCCAAATCATCCATGCCGACCAAGCTAGTCCCACTTGCCCACATTTGGCCTACATTCCTCTAAACCTTTCCCATCCATGTACCTGTCCAAGTATCTTTTAAATGTTGTTAATGTACCTGCCTCACCCACTTCCTCTGGCAGCTCGTTCCATATATTGACCACCCTCTGGGTGAAAAGGTGGCCCCTCGGGTCCCTTTTAAATCTTTCCCCTCTCACCTTAAACCTCTGGTTTTTCGTTCCCCTTCCCTGGGAAAAAGATTGTGTGCATTCACCCTACCTGTGCACCCCCCCTTGTGATTGTATACAGCTCTATAAGGTCACCTCTCATTTCCTGCACTCCAAGGAATGAAGTGCTAGCCTGCCCAACCTCTCCCTATAACTCAGTCCAGGTGACATCCTTGTAAATCTTCTCTGTACTCTTCCCAGTTTACTGACATCTTTCCTACAACAGGGCAACCAAAACTGGACACGATACTCTAAGTAATCCAACGATCGTTTTGTCCATCTGATTCCCGACGATCAGACTTCAATTCCCGGACATTCCCAGAAAATCCTGGAGCGTCGGAGCCTGCCACCATATGCCTGGAATATCTTGGCATTTCCTGAAAGAAGCAAGTGTTTTGATTAGTGTTAATTCACAAAAGGCCCCACGGGAAAGAATTCCAAGATATGGATTGTTACGCCAAGGCCTCTGGGAAGCAGGGAACATTTGCGGATTGTTATTCCTGAGCCTCTTTATTCAGCGACCCGGAGTGGAGTTCCTCCGAGCACCAGATGTTGGCAGCTGTGAATGTTTGCTTAGGGAAATGGCTTCAATTTGGAGCTCAGATTGTGATGCATTCCAGCCCTTAAGTGGCTCATCATGCATTTCCCTTGGCTGGACCACATCAAAATACCGGCTGTATGGCAGCTGAACTTGAATTCCCTGGCCAGCAGTCCCTGTCACAGGCTGTTTGAATTACATCAGATGTTTATCCATGGTGAAGTCAACCAAGTCGGCCCACGAGGCCTTTCTCAGTCAGTCATTGGCTTACCACAAGGCCTGTGGACAGGCTTCGGATACAAGGAGACCCCTGAATAGGTTTTAAGTATACAGAGCCTTCCTCACTGATACACAAGAGGGTTTTTACAGCCCTTGGTTACGTGGAGGCTTTCAGCTAGACCTTGGGCCAAGATGCTTCTGTACCAGCCTTCGCTACACGGATCCCAGCACACATGCCTTCAACAGAGGCAGGCCTGGGCAAGGCTTGGAAGAAATTCTTCCTCATCTCAGTCTTAATTGGCTTCCCCTTTTCCTCAGGCTGGGGCCACCATCAAGAAATTCTTTCCCGGCTCTGAAGAAGCAAACAATCTGCAGGAGGATCTCCTCGCTGACCATCAACACTGGCACACCTCAAAGGTGCGTGCTTAGCCCACTGCTCTACTTGAGGGGACTTGCTCGAGGTGTACAAGATGATAAGAGGCCTAGATCGAGTGGACAGTTAGAGACTTTTTCCCAGGGCGACAATGGTTAGCATGATGGGACATAATTTGAAGGTGATTGGGGGAAGGTATAAGGGGGATGTCAGGGGTAAGTTTTTTTACACAGAGGGTGGTAGGTGCGTGGAACGCACTGCCTGACGTACAGGAGTAAGATAGATCGGCTGGTCGAGTGCTGTTGCAACAACAACCTCGCACTCAACATCAGCGAGACCAAGGAACTGATTGTGGACTTCAGGAAGGGGAAATTGGGAGAACACACACCGATCCTCATTGAGAGGTTAGCGGTGGAAGGGGTGAGCAGCTTCAAGTTCCTGGGTGTCAACATCTCGGAGGATCTATCCTGGGCCAAACGCATTGATGCAATCACGAAGAAGGTACGTCAGAGGAGCTACTCCATTCGGAGTTTGAGGAGATTGGATAGTCACCAAATTTCTACAGATGTGCGGTGGAGAGCATCCTGACTGGTTGCATCACAGCCTGGTGTGGAGGCTCCAATGCACAGGATCGCAAGAGGCTGCAGAGGGTTGTAGACTCAGCCAGCTCCATCACGGGCACAACCCTCCCCACCATCGAGGACATCTACCATCGGGGAGGAGGTACAGGAGCCTGAAAACCAAGACTCAATGTTTCAGGAACAGCTTCTTCCCCTCCGCCATCAAATTTCTGAACAGTCCATGAACCCATGAACACTACCTCGTTATTCCTCTTTCGCACTAGTTATTTATTTTAGTAACTTTTAGTAAGTTTATGCCGTGCACTGTACTGCTGCCGCAAAACAACACGTTTCACAACATAGAGTCGTGATAATAAACCTGATTCTGATTCTGGTGGAGATGAACAGGATCCCGGTGGATTCAACCAGGTCACCGCTCGCATCGTCCTTCCTGTAACGTCAGAACAGAGGAGCCGTTTCCGAAACCTTCATCATGCTCCCCCAATCACAGATGTAGCCATCCTCAGGTAGAAAGAGATCAAGTATATCCTCTCTCTCTCTCTCTTTCCCTTGCTGGATCTCTCTCTCTCTCCCCCTCTCTGACTGTCTATCTCTCTCTGTCTCACTGTCTCTGTCTATCTCTCTCTCTCTTCTCTCTCCCTTGCTGGATCTCTCTTTCTCTCTCTCTCCCTCCCCCTCTCTGACTCTCTGTCTGTCTCTGTCTCTCTCTCTTCATCTCTCAGTCTCAGTCTCTCTGTCTCTCTTTCTCTGTCTATCTCTCTTTCTCTCTCATGCCATGTTGGGGTATAACATACGATTAATCCTGCACTCCCTGGACTTTGGTGGAGTGAGAATCACAGATTTTCCAGACTATTGGATGTCACTCCCATCAATACCCCAATGCACTTTTAATTCACACATTTTTTAAGATGTCACACAGTAGTATAATACATTTTCCAGTGAGTTTAACAGGAATGTGGGAAACGGGGTCCCGGTGAGTGTAGTTCCTCAGATGGAGGTGGTGAGACAGGGTCAAGGATTCTGTCCTGGCGACAAGGGGCTACAGTGAACCATCCCCGCCACGTTCCTGGTTGGTTGGGTTGCTCCAAGAGGAGCAATGAATGCGAGACCCTCTCTGTCACAATGTCACACGAAGAGCGAGATCGCGGAGAACCCAAATGCGGAACACCGGAACGAGACTGGAGTCGGGATGCTTCCTCGGTACCAAACGCAGAACGGCGAACAGGAGGAATCTTGCCTTGGGACTCTGAGACAGAGTCCCGACACAGAAACAGGGTTTTCTAGGAGAAACCACGAAACCAGGACTGCTCTAGAGTTAACGGCTCAAAGCAGCCAGGAGACAAAGTAAACCCAGAGATAGACCAATAATCTGGCAACCAGTGTTTGTGAAACCAGGGTTCTTATACTAGTCTCCTGATGGAACTCAGGTGTGTGTCATTGGGCAAACAGTAGTGCACGGAAACCATGTGCTGCACGACAAGGCCCCATCAATGGTGATAAGGGGCAGAATCGAGAACCAGCTCTCGGAACCACGACACTCTCACTTCAGAATACAAGGTGTGATCCCGGTGAAACACGCCAACTCCTTCCCAGTCTCGACAAGGGAGGGATGTAGGGAGGGCGTTTCCCCTGCCTGGGGTGTCTTGAAACAGAAGGGGGTCACAAGTCTCCGAATTGGGGTTCAGTGGTTCAGGCCGGAGATGGGAAGAGATCCTTTCTCCCAGAGGGCGGGGAATCTTTGGAATTCTCTTCCCTGGAGGGCTGCGTTTCTATTTTTTACATCGTAATGTTATTAAAACAGTAGAGAGGGGAAACGTGTGTTTATTGTGACAGTGAGATTTGAGCAGAGGCTTCCAGGCCATTGCAACACTGAGGGCACAGCCTCAGAATAAAGGGGACGTCCCTTTAGGACTGAGACGAGGAGGAATTTCTTCAGCCAGAGGGCGGTGAATCTGTGGAATTCATTGCCACAGAGGGCCAAGTCATTGGGTGTAGTTAAGGTAGAGATCGATAGGTTCTTGATTGGTGAGGGGGTTAAGGGTTACAGGGAGAAGGCAGGAAAATGGGGTTGAGAAAATCAGCCATGATTGAATGGCAGAGCAGACTCGATGGGCTGAATGGCCTAATTCTGCTTCTATATCTTCTGGTCTTATGATCTAACATGGAGCAGTACCCCTTAAAGTAGCAGTAAGCCCCAACTATAAGGGAGCAGGTTACGAGGTAAGATAGGACAGGTTTATGTATAGTCCCACACTGAATAAACACCCAGTGTCCCCTCAAGAGCCCAGAAATCCCGACTAGTATCACTCCCGAGGATGGCCCAGTGGTACAGTGGGTACAGCAGGTAGACCCGCTGCCTCGACAGCTCCAGAGACTTTGCATGTTCTCCCTGTGTCTGCGTGGGTTTCCCCCGGGTTCGATCCCGACCTCCGGTGCTGTGTGTGTGTGTGTGTGTGTGTGTGTGTGTGTGTGTGTGTGTGTGTGTGTGTGTGCGTGTGTGTATCTTTGTGTCAATGTGTGTGTGTGTCTGTGTGCGTGTCTGTCCCTCTGTGTGTGTGTGTGTGTGTGTCTGTCTGTCTGTCCCTGTCTGTCTGTCTGTATCTGTGTATGTCTGAGTGTGTGTGTGCATTTGTGTGTGTGTGTGTGTGTGTGTGTGTGTGTGTGCGTGTGTGTGTGTGCGCGTGTGTGTGGAGTTTGCATGTTCTCCCTGTGACTGTGTGGGTTTTCCCCCGGATGCTCCGGTTCCCTCCCACATCCCAACCACGTGTGGGGTCGGTGGGTTAATCGGCCACTGTAAATTGCCCCCTGAATGTGTGGGTGAGGGGTAGAATCTGGGGGGGGGGGTGAAGTTGATGGACATGTGGGGCGCATGGGATACAGGTAGGGGGAAGGGAACGCTCAGAGAACTAGGACAGCCTCGATGGGCTGAATGTCCTCCTCTCATCCGTAAAGGAATGCGAGATGAGCGAGGCAAATTCCACAGCCGTGATGGAGAAGGCCAACACCAAGTAGCAGCTCAGGTGGGTAATTTGGGAGCCTACCCACACGACACCCTGGGGAAAAACTCACAGAAGGAAGAAAAGTTGGTTCTTAGATAAAAGGCGCACAATTAAAGAGTTTGTAAACCTGCCAAATGCAGAGCAATTGGGCAAATTCCAAGCCAGCGATTCTCTCTGAATTATTATTTTACTTGCTGGCAATCTCCAAAGGCTGTTCACCTTTTTTGTGTTTCACCTCCCAGATTTGTGGCTTTCCACTGCACCAGTTGTTTACAGACTTGGCAAAGACACTAAGAACAAGAAGAGGATGTTCACAGCCCCTTGGGTCGAGCCCACCCACGAGTCAACTCAAGTCTGCACCATGTCATGACTCCATGGTAGGCCCAGTATGGCAAGTCGACCTAAGAGAAAAACTACCTCCATCAGCTTTGCAATTATCCTTCCATAACTCTGACCTTTGTCAGTCAGGGCACTGAGTACAGGAGTTGGGAGGTTACATTGCAGTGTACAAGACGTCGGTGAGGCCGCAGTTGGAGAATTGTGCTCAGTTTTGGTCGCCCTGCTACGGGAAAGATACCACTAAGCTGGAAAGAGTGCAGGGGAGATTTACGAGGATGTTGCCGGGACTCGAGGGACTGAGTTATGGAGAGAGATTGAGCAGGTTGGGACTGTTTTCACTGGAGTGTAGGAGAATGAGGGGCGATCTTACAGAGGTGTGTAAAATCAAGAGGGGCATCGATAGGGTGAACTCCCACAGTCTTTTTATTCCCAGGGTTGGGGAATCAAGAACTAGAGGGCACAGGTTTAAGGTGAGAGGGGGGAGATTTAATAGGAACCTGAGGGGCAACTTTTTCACCCAGAGGGTGGTCCGTATATGGAACGAGCTGCCAGAGGAAGTGGTCGAGGCAGGTACATTAACAACATTTAAAAGGCACTTGGTCATGGATAGGAAAGGTTTAGAGGATCGCAAGAGGCTGCAGAGGGTTGTAGACCCAGCTCCATCACGGGCACAACCCTCCCCACCATCGAGGACATCTTCAAGAGGTGCCTCAAGAAGGTGGCATCCATCACTAAGGACCCTCGCCACCCGGGACATGCCCTCTTCTCGTTATTACCATCGGGGAGGAGGTACAGGAGCCTGAAGACCCACACTCAACGATTCAGGAACAGCTTCTTCCCCTCCGCCATCAGATTTCTGAACAGTTCATAAACCCATGAACACTACCTCGTTATTCCTCCTTTTTGCGCTATTTATTTATTTTTGTAACTTAGTGCAATTTTTATGTCTTTGCGCTGTACTGCCGCTGTAAAAACACATTTCACAACATACGTCATTGATAATAAACCTGATTCTGACTGAGGTATGGGATAAACACGGGCAAAAGGGACAAGCTTAGGTGGGAATCTTGGTCAGTATGGACCAGTTGGGCTGAAGCGCCTGTTGGACTCTGTGAACCTCTGTGATATTGAGCCCAGAATGCTACAACAAACCCTGGCGGAAAATGAGGTGTTAGTCTTCAATCTTGCATTGATCCTTACCCCTGTCCTGACCGATATCCAACACCAGACTCACCAACGTCACCCTCAGTATTGGTATTGGTATTGGTTTATTATTGTCACTTGCACTGAGGTCTAGTGAAAAACTTGTCTTACAAACCAATCGTCCAGGTCAATTCATTACACAGTGCAGTTGCATTGAGTTAGTACAGAGTGCATTGATGTAGTACAGGTAAAAACAATAATAGAACAGAGTAAAGTGTCACAGCTACAGAGAAAGTGCAGTGCAATAAGGTGCAAGGTCACAACTAGGTAGATCGTGCGGTCGTAGTGCAAGGGAGATGAAGCGATGGTAGGTAAATGCTGGCAGGTGCCAACAATGTCTGCATCCCTCGGATAGATAAAGAGACAGACTCTGAGGTAACCCCGAGGGAGCTGAGAGAGAGAGGAGGCGGTTTAACTCTGAAGGGAAACTCCCAGGAAACCAAGGCTGGGCGTATCCCTGGCACAGTGCCAACCTCAGCCAATGACTCGGGCAATGTAATCCATGCCTTCTCAGTTGTTGCTTTAATTGAGGGAGCATCAAAGGGTTTGCTGAATGCCTCAGGATTATACGTGAAGCTGGTGTGAATAATCGCTTGTTAATTGCCGCCCTTTTGCTCTGTGTGAATTAAATCTCTGCTCAATTGTCTCAGGGCTGGCAATGGTTTAGACTTTCAGGGTTGCCAGAGGGAGCTGCATTTCTATAGCTGCCTGAAAACGGCCCGAGGACTTTCGCAGGGGGATTGCCGAACCACGTCTGACAGGAGGAGGGGAGGTGGAAACTCAGTCAGTGGGAAGGAGTGTGGGGAGGATCGGAGAGAGAAGTCTGTCTCTCGCACACACACAGGGACCACCGTGTGTTCACTCTGCCCAGGCACGTCAGCCTGTGTTCAGATATGTTGACATACAGACTCACATGCACACATACACGTACTCACCCCACCCCCCCACACGCACACGCACACATCCCTACACACACACAGATACACACACAGATACATAGGCGCATACAGACACAGATACACAGACAGACACACAGACAGACACACACACATACACAGATAGACACACAGACACACTCCTAGACACAGACACAGAAGCACACACAGCCATGCACACACACAGATATCAGATACACAGATACACACACAGATACACACAGATTCACACACACTCACACACATACACAGACACATGCAGGTACACACACACACACACAAACGCACACACACAGATACACAGACACACACACAAACATACACAGATACACGCACAGATTCACACACACTCACGCACACAGACACAGAAACACACATACACACACAGACGGACACACTGACACACGCACATTTACACACTCACACGTATGTCCATGTAAAGACATGGACATGCCCACCCACATATATCACACACACTCCCTAACCACACACACCCCCACATGCACAGATACCGAAACACATATCCCCACACACACACGTTTGCTGTACACTCAGAGACATGTACATATGTCTCCCCCACACACAAACCTCCTCATCTTTACGCATACTTCATGCGTATACGTAACACACACAGAGACACCGCAACACATTTATACACGATGCTATACACATACAGATATACAAACACAGATACAAACCACACACAAATACCCATACAGTACATCCTCCACATTTATGCGCAAGTATACAGAGGCACAGACACACATGCACATAACTGCTACACACACGTGTAGAACACATACAAACACACATACACACAAATGCTACACACAAACGTATGCACGCACTCACACGTGTATGGACGGTCAGTACTGGGGTCACCCACACCCTGCTGTCAGTGTGTCTGCTCCTGGTTGGACTTTCTCCACACAGAGACCAGCTGTTGGGTGTCAGTGACGTCAGGCGAGGGATTGAAACACAGGCACCACTGTTACAGGTGGGGTGGTGGGGGGTGGTGGTGGACGGGGAAACACCTTCCTGTTGGCCTGGATTAGAGGCCTATCAGGTTGGAAAGAGAGCAGAGGAGACTTACGAGGATGCTGCCAGGACCCGAGGGACAGGCTGACAGGTGCATGGATGGGAAATGTTCAGAGGCATACGGGCCAAACACAGGCAAATAGGACCAGCTTAGATGGGTATCTTGGTCTGCGTGGACCAGTTGGGCCAAAGGGCCTGTTTCTGTGCTGTGCGACTCAATGACTCTCAGTCTCCTGCTTGGCCCTTGGAGCAGTCCAAGCGTCTCGGGTGCAGTGGGAATCACTGCCCTCTGAGATCATCTAAGCAAGGAAGGGAGTAGCAGGACTCCCAAGCCAGAACATCTGTACTTTCAGTATTGTCTGTGTCTACAGAGGGTTTAATCTCCCGGTCCACCTTTTCCAATCTCGTCATGGAGTGATGTCACCCTCCCACTGCCCTCGGCTCCTCCCTCCCCTCCCTTTGACCAGTCTCTGCAGGGTCACCAGAACAATTCCTGACGGGTTTACTGTATGAGAGGGTATGCAGAGCAGGCATGCACTCTCCAGAGCTTAGAAGAATATTTAAGAGCTTCTATTGCGCCACCCTCTGCGTGAAGACCCCTTCAGGACCCTACTGAATCTCTCCCCTCTCACCTTAAAGCTTGATTCCCCAACCCTGGGGAAAAAGACTGAGTGCCTTCACCTTATCGATGCTCCTCATAGTTTTATGCACTTCTATAAGGTCACCCTTCAGTCTCCTACACTCCAAGGAATAAAGTCCCAGCCGGCCCGACCCCTCCCTATATCTCAGGCCCTTGAGACCCGGCGACGTCCTCGTAAGTTGCCTTTGGGAGGGGTAAGAGTCTGAGGCGGGTTAACCGAGTGTTTAATCCGGCAAGTGTGAGGTGTTGCACTGTGGGAGATCAAGTGGAAGGGAAAGTCATTGACCAGCTTCCACTGACACAGGACCTCCCTCCTCCTGACCTACCCGGTTCCCCCTACACCCACCCCAGTCCCCCACCACCCTCTGTCCCCTCCCCCCCACCCACTCTGCCCATCACCCACACACCCCTCCCACTGGGACCCCTCCCATCTGCCCTCCCCACCTCCCTTATTTCGTTCCATCCTCCACCTTCCTCTCCTATCGGATCCCACCATCTGCGGCCCTGTGTCACCCCCCCCCCCTCTCACCTCCCGGCCTCAGTCACTGTTCCCGCCCCCCCCCCCCCTCCTCCGTCTGCCTCTTACCCCCTCCTCACCTGGATCCACCCATCACCTGCCGGCTCCTGCCCCACCCCCCCCCCTCACCTCTTTCTACCAGACGAAGGGTCTCGACCTGAAACGTCGACTGTCCATCTCCCTCCACAGACGCTGCCCGACCTGCTGAGTTCCTCCAGCAGATTGTTTGCTGCCCCTGATCCCACCCCCCCCCACATCTGCTGCACCCCCCACCCCCAGTGATGACCCACCCCCCCAAGGGGAGGGGAAGGGAGGAGGGGAGGGGAGGGAGGGGAGGAGGGAGGGAAGGGGAGGGGAGGGGAGGGGAGGAGAGGGGAGGGGAGGGGATGAGGGAGGGGAGAGGAGGGGAGGGGAGAGGGGAGGGGAGAGGAGGGGGGGGTTACATCCCACTAACACGCCTCACCTCCTGCTGCAGGCAATCCACAGCTCAGACTGTCAACAAAACTGGACGCTGCATGTTCAGGTCCCGCTGGGTACGGATCGTCCCATCCCACATTGGGCTCCCTGTCGTTTCTCCCTTGTACCGACCGGGGGGTCTGGTGGGAGAGGAGCTGGGGGTGGGCTACAGGCCAGATGTACAGAGGTACAGGTCTCACACACACACACACACACACACACACACACACATCGTGTACATATAACAAAGTTGCAATAATCACAGATTTCGAATTGCCAATTGACCAGCATCAGCTGCTGTCTGCCAACAAAAGTTCCAAGTATTCTCCAGCTTCTTCCCCAGGGCACTTCCCAAACCTCAATCCCAGGTCTCCACCTCGACTCTGTTCACCGTTCTCAGGGTGTGCAGGGGGGGTTCTTGGCTTTGATCTCCAGGTGGTGCCTCTGGTTCCAGTTTCTAGGTTGTCACCATGCCTGAAGTTTCCATGTTGTGTCTCTTGGCTGTGACCCTGTCTGTAGTCTCTGGGCTGTGCCTCTGCTTGTAGTCTCTGTGCTGTGGTGGAGGCAGGTACATTGGTCAAATTCAAGAGATTGTTAGATAAACATATGGAGGAATTTAAAATAGGGGGATATGTGGGAGGAAAGGGTTAGATAGTCTTAGGCGAGGTTTAAAGGTCGGCACAACATGGTGGGCCGAAGGGCCTGTATTGTGCTTTATTGTTCTATGGTTCTATGGTGACTCTGCTTGTAGTCTCTGGACTGTGATTCTGCCTGTGATTTCTGGGATGTGACTCTGCCTGTAGTCTCCGGGATGTGACTCCGTCTGTGATCTCTAGGATGTAAATCTGCCTGTAGTCTCGGGGCTGTGACTCAGCCTGTAGTCTCAGGGCTGTGACTCTGCCTGCAGTCTCAGGGCTGTAAATCTGCCTGTAGTCTCAGTGATGTGACTCTGCCTGTAGTCTCTGGGCTGTGACTCTGCCTGTAGTCTGTGGGTTGTCATTTACCTTTCCCATCCCATCAGCCCCGCAGTCCTCTAAACACAAGAGATTTTGGTCTCTGCTGCCTGTACTTAGCATTGAACCCCTCACCTTCCAGCATTAGTCAGAATCAGTGTGTGCCCCTCCTTGCCCTGACCACACCTCCCAAACCTGTCACCGTTACACCCGGAAAGACCGGCGTGGCCAAGGGGAGGGGCAGTAACCCCACCTCACACCACGCTTGGAAACCTGCCTTTCCTTCATCATCACACAGTCTGAATCCCAGAAATTCCCAGAGACCTCAACAGGAGAAAGTCCAAACTCCCATCCTTGATATTCAATCATCCAGTACCCCCCCAACCATCAACATCCTGGGGGGTTCACCATTGGCACCCCCCCCCCCCAGCCACACAAACACCGTGGCTACAGGAACAGGTCAGGGGCTGGGGATCCTGCGGTGAGTGACTCACCTCCTGACACCCCAAGGCCTTTCCCCCATCTACAAGGCACAGGTCAGGAGTGTGACGGGACGCTCCCCACTGGCCTGGGTGAGTGTGGCTCCGACAACTCCCGAGAAGCTCGACACTGCCCGGGACAGAGCAGCCCGCTCGATCGGCTCCCCATCCACCCCACCCCCTCCCTCCCACCGCTGGCGCACGGTGGCTGCACCGTCTACAGAACACCCTGCGGTTACCCGCCCCGGCTACTCTGACAGCACCTCCCAGACCCACCAGCCCCACCGGGAAGGACGAGGGCAGTGGGGGTGAAGGGGAGCACCACCACCTGCAGGTTCCCCTCCGAGCCACGCCCTGTCCCCACTTGCAAGTCTATCACCCGTTCCTTCACCGTCACTGGGTCTGAACCCTAGAACTCGCTCCCTAACAGCACCACAGGGCAACTTCACCAGAAGGCCTGCAGCAGCTCCAGAAGGCAGCTCACCCCCTCCTTCTCACGGAGCATTTAGGGATGGTACTGGTGATTGGTTTATTATTGTCACATATACTGAGGTACAGAGAAAAACTTTGTTTTGCATGCCATCCATACAGATCATTTCAAAACATCGAGGTAGTACAAGGGAAAAGCAATAACAGAATGCAGAATAAGGTATTCCAGTTACAAAGAAAGTACAGTGCAGGCAGACAATAAGGTGCAAGCGCCACGACGAGGTAGATTATGAGGTCAAGAGTCCATTTTATCGTACTAAGGGACCTTTCAATAGTCTTATAACAGCGGGGTAGAAGCTGTCCTTGAGTCTGGTGGTACGTGCTTTCAGGCTTTTGTATCTTCTGCCCGATGGGAGAGGGGAGAAGAGAGAATGTCCAGGGTGGGAGGGGTCTTTGATTATGTCGGCTGCTTTCCCGAGGCAGCGGGAAGTGTAGGCAGAGTCCATGGAGGGGAGGCTGGTTTCCGTGATGCGCTGGGCTGTGTCCACAACTCTCTGCAGTTTCTTGCGGTCCTGGGCAGAGCAGTTGCCGTACCAAGCCGCGATGCATCTGGATAGGATGCTTTCTATGGTGCATCTGTAAAAATTGGTGAGGGTCAGCAGGGGACATGCAGAATTTCCTTGGCCTTCTGGGGATGTAGAGGCGCTGGTGAGCTTTCTTGGCCGTGGCGTCTATGTGGTTGCAATATATGCTGCCGTTGGGAGCAAAACCCAAAGAAGGAACCTGTTCTAAACCCCTGACAGGGCCAACACATTCTTTCTGAGGTGCAATGCCTACAAGCTCTAATCCAGACAGGGTCTGACAGTTCCTCGTCTCACTCCATTAAGATAATATTCCGACGTGTCGTTCTCGATCTAGAGTCGGTGACCTCGAGGTGACTGAGCACTGAGACCAGTCTAGGCTGATCGCTTGCGAAGGATCGGTCATGTCTGACTAACATGGTACAAGTGATTCTAAGGAGATGGCTGGTGTGTTGGGTTAGGGATTGTCCCCAAATCTCCCTCCTGTGCTTGGTTAGGGAGCATCTCTGAATATCTAGTCCTGATGCAGGGTTTCAACCTGTTACGTCGTCAATTCCTTCCCCCTCCCCACAGAGAATCCTCGACTCCTTGAGTACCTCCAGCAGATTGATTGAATATCATATGGGTTTGGTTTGGCAAGATCCCCGAATATGCCAAAGCAGAGAAGAGTATAAATTCACCGACGACACCACTGTTGTTGGCAGAATCTCAGATGGTAATGAGGAGGCGTACAGGAGTGAGATAGATCGGCTGGTTGAGTGGTGTCACAACTACAACCTCGCACTCAGTGTCAGCAAGACCAAGGAACTGATTGTGGACTTCAGGAAGGGGAAGTCGGGAGAACACACACCAGTCCTCACTGAGGGGTCAGCGGTGGAAGGGGTGAGCAGCTTCAAGTTCCTGGGCATCAACATCTCAGAGGATCTATCCTGGGCCCAACACATTGATGCAATCACGAAGAAGGCACGCCAGCAGCTCCGCTTCTTTAGGAGTTTGAGGAGATTTGGTCTGTCACCAAAAGACTCTTGCAAATTTCTACAGATGTACAGTGGAGAGCATTCTGACTGGTTGCATCACTGCCTGGTGTGGAGGCTCCAATGCACAGGATCGCAAGAGGCTGCAGAGGGTTGTAGACTCAGCCAGCTCCATCACAGGCACAACCCTCCCCACCATCGAGGACATCTTCAAGTGGCGGTACCTCAAGAAAGCAGCATCTATCATTAAGGACCCTCACCACTGGGACATGCCCTCTTCTCGTTACTACCATCGGGGAGGAGGTACAGGAGCCTGAAGACCCACACTCAACGATTCAGGAACAGCTTCTTCCCCTCTGCCATCAGATTTCTGAACAGTCCATGAGCCCATGAACACTACCTCTTATTCCCTTTTTTTGACACTATTTATTTATTTGTAATTTATAGCAATTTGATGTCTTTGCACTGTACTGCTGCCGCAAAACAACACATTTCACAACCTATAAGTCAGTGATAATAAACCTGATTCTGATATAACACGGGAAAATGGGATTAGGATAGTTCGGGACAATGGGCAGCATGGACTCGATGGGCTGAAGGGCCTGAATCTGTGCTGCATGACTCTGACTCTCAATAACTTGTGTCCTTGGTTAGGGAACATCTCCGAATATCATGTGTTGTTGGTTATGGAACATCTCTGAACACTGCGTCAGGCAGCATCCTTGGAGGGAAGTGGACAGTCCCAGATGAAGGATCTCAACCTGAAACATCGAGTGTCCATCGAAGCCACCCAGCCTGCTGAGTTCCTCCAGCATATTGAGTGTTGCTCCAGATTCCAGTGGCTGCAGTCTCGTGTCTCCATCTCTGAATATTGTGGATGGTTAGGGAGTGTCTCTAAATATCACAGGTGTGCTTGTTTAGGGAGCATGTCTGAATATTACCATTTTGTGCTTTGGCACCGAAGAAAAGAACTTACTTTCACGTAGTGCCTGTCACAAACTCAGGGTGCCCCAGAGTGCTCTACAGGTTGTGAAGTACTTTTTAATGTGTCTGCAGGAAGTGCTTATACAAGCAAGATCCCCGATCTCCAATGAAGGTTAAGGGGGTTCGGCTTGTCACCGAACACTCTGACAAAATTCTACAGATGTACTGTTGAAAGTGTCCTGACTGGTTGCGTCACAGTCTGGTACGGCAATTCGAATGTGCAGGAACGTAAGAAGCTATAGAGAGTAGTGGAATCAGCCCAATACATCACGGGCACGTCCCTCGCCACCATCGGGAGTATCTACAGGAGGCGCTGCCTCAAGAAGGCAACATCCATCATCAAAGATCCCCACCATCCGGGCCATGCCATCTTCTCGCAGCTCCCATCAGGCAGGAGGTACAGAAGCCTGAAGTCCCACACCACCAGGTTCAGGAACAGCTACTTCCCTTCAACCATTCGGTTCTTGAACCAACCTGCACAACCCTAATCACTACCTCAGTACAGCAACACTATGACTGCTTTGCACTGCAATGGACTTTGTTTTTTTGTTCTAATTGTGTTCTTTCTTGTAAAAATTGTGTATAATTTATGTTTAATTTATGTTTTTACTTGTGAATGTTGTGTCTCTGATGCGACGTGCCTGAGAACATTCTGCAAGTAAGTTTTCCATTGCACCTGTGCGCACATGTACATTGGACCACCACTTTTCCTGACGTTGATTAACTGTTGTCCCTGACCACTGGGCAGAATTCTGCACAGCAGTGACAGTGGGATCTTTTAAATCTTCCCCAGAGACCAAGAGGACTCAATGTCTCGTTCACAGGCCATTGTGGCACTCCCTCAGTACTGCACTGGCTGGCTTCTGCTCTCAAAGTCCTCAACTGGGTCTTTAACCCATGGCTTTCAGACTGCAACTAACACACAGGTTGGCCTGGGTTTCAACATTGACCCAGGGTGTGAAGTAACTTCCCGAGGCTCTGCCTTACAGCAAATGTGTGCCAGGAACGCACACCTATTGGATCTGGAATCTGGAACACATGCCCGGGGGTGGGGGGAGGGGGGATCTGGAATCTAGAATACACGCCCAGGGAATCTGGAATCCGGAACACACAGCTGGGGGGATCTGGAATCTGTAACACACACCCAGGTGGATCTTAGAATCTGGAACACACAGCCGGGGGGACTGGAATCTGGAATCCGGAAAACACATCCTGGGGGTCTGGAATCTGGAACACACACCCAGGGGGACCTGGAATCTGGAACACACAGCCCAGAGACCCTCATAGCATTGAAGAAGTATCTGGTCGAGCACTGGAATTCCCAAGGTACGGAAGGATTCGGACCAAGTGCTGGGAAACGGGATCATCGTCGGTAGAGACTTGCTGGTCACGCACGTGGTGGGTCGAAGAGCCTGCTTCTGTTCTGTGTGACCCTATGACCAATGCTAGAGACACTCAGCAGGTCAGGCAGCATCTGTGGAAAGAGGAGCAGAGATGTCAGAAGCACTTCGTCAGAACACTGGTACAAAGAGTGCTTGGTGTTTCCCGCAGATCAGTCCGCAGACGCAGAAAGGGAAGCAGAAGTAACTTTTGCCTAGTGCCGGTAATGCTGCAGGCTCGATGGTCCCAACTGTTATCTGGTGTAACTGAGGCAGTGGTTATTGCTGTTCCCATGACGGCTGTTGCTATGAGTAATAATATCCCCGAGATATACCACTATAATTAACAGTCTGAGTTGTTGTTTCTGTGGCTGGTTTTTCTGGCTACATCGGGATCAATGTCTGGTTTTATTGTTCCCGTTTGTTGTGGGATTACCAGCGCTCCTGAGGCTGAGATGGCTGCCATTCTGGTTATAACTAACAGTGATCTACCTAAGAAGATGGATAAGGGGGGAGGAGTTGATGTCATGTATGTAGACAGTCAGACGGCCTTCAGTAAAGTGCCACACAACAGTTCATTACACGTGATTAGAGCGCGCAGTATTGAAGAGCAGTTAACAAGCAGAAAATAGAGAGTGGGAAGAAATAGATCGTTTTCAGATTGGGAGCTCGTGCTGCTGGGATTGGTGTTGGGATTGTGCTGGGATCACTGCAGGGATAGGACTCCTCCCTCTTCTCCTGGGTCCTCTTTTCTGCCTTCTCCCTCTCCCCTTCTCCCTCTCCCCCTCTGCTCTCTCCCTCCCCCTGTCCCTGCCACCCTCTCCTCTTGTGTCCTCTACCCCTTCTACCTCTCTCAACTCCCTGTCCCGCTTTCCCCCTGCTCCTTCTCTCCATCTCCCAATTCCCCCTCTCCCCCTCTGCTCTTGCCTCGGACTCCCCCTGCCCCGCCACCTTTCCCCGCACTTTCTCTCCCTAGGTTCCTCTCCCCCTGCCCCTCATTGGATCTCCTGTTTGCCCTCCCTTCTGGTTGCCCCAGCCCCCACCCACAGCAGGGTATCAGTGGCATCAGAGGAGGAGTGTACAGGGATGGATCCTCGGGTAAACGTCTTGCCAGAATTCCCAGGCTAGCTCCGGGAGAGCAATCAATTTCTTCCCGAGGGAGAGGAGGAGGGAATCCAGTGGGGAAGATGATAGTGGTGGACATCATGGCGATAGACGTGGAGGGGTTGTTACCATGGCCACAGTCTCCAAGGATACCTCAGCCCCCGGCAACCCACAACCATCTCCAACAGTGGAAGTGCTTCCCACATATCCTTAAACAGCAGCAGATTGTCTCGGGGTACAGGTGGCCCAGTGGCGCAGCGGGTAGAGCTGCTGCCTCACAGAGCCAGAGACCTGGGTTCAATCCTGACCTCTGGCGCTGTGTGTGTGTGTGTGTGTGTGTGTGTGTGTGTGTGTGTGTGAGTGTGCAAGTGTGCGTGAATGTGTGCATAAGTGCGTGTGTGTGTGAGTGTGTGTGAGTGTGCATATGTGAGTGTGCGTGAATGTGTGCATAAGTGTGCATGTGTGTGTGAGTGTGTGTGAGTGTGCGTGAGTGTGTGCATGTGTGTGTGTGTGTGTGTGTGTGTGTGTGTGTGTGCGCGCGCGTGTGTATGCAGTTTGCACCTTCTCCCTGTGACCGTGTGGGTTTCCCCCGGGTGCTCTGGTCCCCTCCCACATCCCAACCACGTGTGGAGTTGGTGGGTTAATCGAGCCCCCCCCCATAGTGTGTGGGTGAGGGGCAGAATCTGGGGTGGGGGAAGTTGATGGGAATATGGGGAGAGCAGAATGGGATCGGTGAAGGGCTTGGCGGTCGGTACGGACTCCACGGGCCGAATGCTGCCCCTCTTGAGACCGTGAGAGCAGGAACGCTTGTGCGTCTCATCAAAGTTCCCAGGCAGCATCCACCCTCCCCAGATCACTCCACCCCTCAATCCCGGAACACCCTCCCCAACAAGCTCCCTCCCCCCCACTCCCTTAACAACCCCTCTTCTCCGACAAGGAGATCCCTGGCGCCACCTCTACGGAGGGTGTAATAAAATGGCAGCCAAGAGATTATCTCCCCAGCCCAGAGAGGAGAAAAAAAAACAAAAGAAAAGAAAACTTAAAGGGCAAAGTGGCAGCAATGAGATATTTGAGACATTTCCCCTCGCCTGTGCATGTTCTAATTACAGAGCAAGAGGAATGAAGCTATTACTTTGTTTGTAATAGCTGTTCTCCTTCTCCGCAGCTCCCTCAGACCAGCCCTCTGTGATTCACTCCTGTAACACCATCCCCTCTACCTCGCACGGTAGCCTCTGCGTATACTCTCTCTGCTATCACTGTGCTGTGCCTGCAGCAAGACACGGTGTGGTTTCTCAAGTTGCCTCCTGTTTACTGAGCGCTTGGCAAGGCCAGCGCAGCTTTCCAGATGTTCTTCGCACCTCACGCCCACCGCTGAGATCCAGCTGTGCGCTTGTTGGCGCTGGGGGGGTGCATGTTGGGTTAGGTGCCACACTGCGTCTCATGGGGGTAAGATAAGATATCTTTATTAGTCACATGTACATTGAAACACACGGTGAAATGCATCTTTTGTGTAGAGTGTTCTGGGGGCAGCCCGCAAGTGTCGCCACGCTTCCGGCGCCAACATAACATGCCCACAACTTCCTAACCTGTACGTCCTTGGAATGTGGGAGGAAACCAGAGCACCCGGAGGAAACCCACGCATTGGGTAATCCGACCAGGTCCTACACCGGCAACAAGGACGAGACGCAGCCCTCTGGAGACTGGCTGATGCATGCATCGGCTGCCCCCTGGAATGGGGCGACCAGAACTGCGCACAATACCCTGCAAGATATATACCTTGGCAGGACTCTTTACAGCGCTGATGTACAGAGGGACCATAGCTCTCTGAAAGTGGCTGCACAAGTTGATAGGGCGGTAAAGAAGGTGTACGGCACGCTTGCCTTTATTACTCGAGGCACTGAGTTCAAGAGTCAGGAAGTTATGTTGCATATAAAACTGCTTAGGCTGCATCTGGAGTATTGCATTCAGTTCTGGTCCCCCCCATTACAGGAATGATGTGGAGGCTTTGGAGAGGGTGCAGAGGAGGTTCACCAGGATGTTCTGCACACAAAATGCTGGAGGAACTCAGCAGGTCAGGCAGCGTCTATGGAGGGTAAAAACAGTCGACATTTCAGGTTGCGACCCTTCTCACCAGGATGCTGCCTGGATCAGAGGGTATGTGTATAAGGAGAGGTTGGACAAACTTGGGTTGTTTTCTCTGGAGTGGCAGAGGCTGAGGGGAGACCTGATAGAGGTTTAAAATATTAAGAGAGGCACAGATAGAGGAGACAGCCCGTATCTTTCTCCCAGGGTCGAAATGTCTAATACCAGAGGGCATGCATTTAAGGTGAGAGGGGGGGAGTTCAAAGGAGATGTGTGGGGCAAGTTTTTTAACACAGAGAGTGGTGGGTGCCTGGAATGTGCTGCCAGGGGTGGTGGTGGTGGCAGATACGATAAGAGGGGCTTAAGAGGATCTTAGATAGGCACATGGATGTGCAGAGTGTGAAGGGATGTGGACATTGTGTGGGCAGAAGCGATTCGTTTAGAACAAAGAACATAGAACACTACAGCACAGTACAGGCCCTTCGGCCCACAATGTTGTGCTGACACTAAGAGCTATCTAACCCTTCCCTCCTACATAGGCCCCTATATTTCTATCATTTATGTGTCTATCTCTCTTAAATATCCCTAATGTATCTGCCCCCACAACCTCTGCAGGCAGTGCGTTCCACGCACCCACCACTCTCTGTGTAAAAAAACTTACCCCTGACATCCCCCTTATACCTTCCTCCAGTCACCTTAAAATTGTGCCCCCTCGTGTTAGTCATTGTCACCCTGGGAAAAAGTCTCTGACTCGATCTATGCCTCTTATCATCTTGTACACCTCTATCAAGTCACCTCTCATCCTCCTCTTCTCCAAAGACAAAACCCCTAGCTTGCTCAACCTATCCTCATAAGACATGTTCTCCAATCCAGGCAGCATCCTGGTAAATCTCCTCTGCACCCTCTCTAAATCTTCCACATCCTTCCTATAATAAGGTGACCAGAACTGAACACAATACTCCAAGTGTGCTCTGACCAGAGTTCTATAGAGCTGCAACATCACCTCGTGGCTCTTGAACTCAATACCCCGACTAATGAAGGCCAACACTCCATACCCCTTCTTAACAACCCTATCGACCTACATGGCAACCTTGACGGATCTATGGACGTGGACCCCAAGATCCCTCCGTTCCTCCACACTGCTAAGAGTCCTGGCATTAGCCTTCTGCCTTCAAATTCGATCTTCCAAAGTGCATCACTTCACACTTATCCGGGTTGAACTCCATCTGCCACTTCTCAGCCCAGTTCTGCATTCTATCAATATCCTGTTGTAACCTACAGCAACCTTCTATGCTCCTTAATTAAGCTTCATTAGTTCAGCACAACATGGTGGGCCGAAGGGCCTGTTTCTGTGCTGTATTGTTCTATGTTGTAACCTTGCTAGCCGTACCTCCACATTAACTTTCAGTGGTCTGTGACACTCATTTCTCTCACTAATATCCTTCTATCTCTCACCATTTAAAAAATATTCATTTTCTTCTTTTGTTAACGCACCAAAGTAGATGACCTGACATTTCTCCACAATTATATTCCATTTGCCATGCCTTTGCCTATTCACCTAATCCCATGAATGAGATGGCATAAGAGAGTTGCCCTGTCAGGAGTGGTTAATGAAATTAGGTCTGTGTTTTTTTGGAGTCTGAGGGACGATCTTAGTGAAACGTCTCAGATCCTGAGGGGACATGACAGGGTCGATGTGGAGATGCTTCCACCGGTGGGAGAGTCTCGAACGAGGGTACAGAGTTACAGGTTTAGGGGGTCGGTCATTTAACACTGAGGTGTGTCGGGACTTCTCCTCACAGATGGTGGGGAATCTCTGGAATTATCTGCCTGGAGGCTTGCGGTTGGATCACTGGGGGGATTTAAAGAAGAGGGATAAATGTTAGCTGACAGCAGTAAGTGAGTACTTACCTGCTAGTCTGAAGCTGCAATTTCAAAAAAAATTTATACAGCCATGGTGACATGGCCCTTCAGGCCCAGCGAGCCCGCGCCGCCCAATTGCACCCACGTTACTAACCCGTATATGCTTGGAATGTGGGAGGAAACCAGAGCACCCAGAGGAAACTCGTGCAGTCACGGGAAGAACGTGCAAACTCCTTACAGCGGTTGGAATTGAACCCGGGTCACTGGCGCTGTAATAGCGTCACGCTAACCGCTACGCTACCGTGCCTGCCCGTGATTTTGCATTTTGATTCAGCACAACAGCAGAGGGAATTTCCCCCGTTGACATACTTTGGTGCAACTTTTGATCCAACTTACTCAACGTCTATGTTTGATTGTTAAGAATAAAAGGCATTGGTATTGGTACTGGTTTATTATTGTCACTTGTACCGAGATAAAGTGAAAAACTTGTCTTGCAAACCAATCGTACAGGTCAATTCATTACACAGTGCAGTTACATTGAGTTAGTACAGAGTGCATTGAGGTAGTACAGGTAAAAACAATAACAGTACAGAGTAAAATGTCACAGCTACAGAGAAAGTGCAGTGCAATAAGGTGCAAGGTCACAACAAGGTAGATCGTGAGGTCATAGTCCATCTCATGGTATAAGGGTACCGTTCAATAGTCTTATCACAGTGGGGTAGAAGCTGTCCTTAAGCCTGGTGGTACGTGCCCTCAGGCTCCTGTATCTTCTACCCGATGGAAGAGGAGAGAAGAGAGAATGTTCCGGGTGGGTGGGGTCTTTGATTATGCGGCTGCTTCACCAAGACAGTGAGAGAGTTCAAGGGGGGGAGGCTGGTGTCCGTGATGCGCTGGGCTGTGTCCACAACTCTCTTCAGTTTCTTGTGGTCCTGGGCAGAGCAGTTGTCGTACCAAGCCGTGATACATCCAGATAGGATGCTTTCTATGCTGCATCGATAAAAGTTGGTGAGCGTCAAAGGGGACGAACCAAATTTCTTTCGCCTCCTGAGGAAGTAGAGGCGCTGGTGAGCTTTCTTGGCCGTGCCATCTACGTGATTTGACCAGGACAGGCGGTTGGTGATGTTCACTCCCAGGAACTTGAAGCTCTCAACCCTCTTGACCTCAGCACCATTGACGTAGACAGTATACCTCCCCTCTAGGCTGCCTGTCGTACAGTAGGAACCACAGCACAGCCTGAAACTCTTCCACTCACCTGTCCCTCTCTTGCCTCATTGATTTAGCCCGGCTCAAAGCTCCATTTAACAGTAAGGTGCCACAGAATTGCAGAACGGCGCAGTAGGGAAACAGGCCTGGGAGGCCCCTCGCATATTGGGTGGTCACTCTGCGTGGCTCCTTTTTTCAGCCAGCAGGACCGACCCCGAGCGTCCGGTCTCCCGTGCATCTCAGTTCCCGGCCCACCCCTGCCTGGCCCAAGAACACGGGAAAATTGGAGCAGGACTAGCCCATTCGGTCCCTCAAACCTGCCCCGCTGATCTGCCCCAACCTCTTCCTCTGTGCCAGTTCCCCATTGCCCTCAATCCCCTGATCTTTCAAACATTTATCCACCTCCTCTTTAAATTCCCGCCCCACCCCCAGTGATCCAACCTCGGGGGCAGGGAACTCTGGAGGTTCAAAGGGAGAAGAAGGTCCTTACGCACCTCAGTGTTAGCTGACCGCCCCCTGATCTTGTAACCATTGTCCCCTTGTCCGACACTCTCCTAACATCCGTCATCAAAGATCCCCACCATCCGGGCCGTTCCATCTTCTCACAGCTCCCATCGGGCAGGAGGTACAGAAGCCTGAAGTCCCCACACCACCGGGTTCAGGAACAGCTACTTCCCTTCAACCATTCGTTTCTTGAACCAACCGGCACAACGCTAATCACTACCTCAGTATAGCAACACTGGGACGACTTTGCACTATAATGGACTTCGTGTTATTCTAATTATGTTCTTTCTGTGGAGGTTAGCATAATGCTATTACAGCGCCAACGACCCGGGTTCAATTCCGCCGCTGTCTGTAAGGAGTTTGTACGTTCTCCCCGTGTGTCTGCGTGGGTTTCCTCCGGGTGCTGCGGTTTCCTCCCACATTCCAAAGACGTACGGGTTAGGAAGTTGTGGGCATGCTATGTTGGTGCCGGAAGCGTGGCGACACTTGCGGGCTGCCCCCCAGAATACTCTACGCAAGAAGATGCATTTCACTGTGTGTTTAGATGTACATGTGGCTAATAAAGATATAAAGATATCTTATAATTTATGTTTAATTGATGTTTTTCTTGTTAATGCTGCTTATCTGATGCTGTGTGCCTGTGATGCTGCTGCAAGTAAGTTTTTCATTACCCTGGTGCGTACATGGGCTTGTGCAGATGACAATAAACTTGACTTTGACTTTGGAAACAGGCCCTTCAGCCCATCAAGTCTGTGCTGACCATCAACCACCCATCTACAATAACCCTACTCTACTCCCCCCAGAATCTCCCACCCACCTGTGCACACATGGGCTTGTGCACGTGACAATAAACTCGACTTTGACTTTGACCGTGGAAACATCTCCACATCTACCCTACTGCGCCTCCTTGGTATCAACAAGATCACCCTTCATTTGTCTGAACTCCAAAGAATACACTTTCGTTTGCTGTTGATGGTCGGACATCTCTCTCATCCCAGGATGTTGCCTTCCCATTCTGGAAGGGGGGAGTTGGGGTGGGAAATGGGCTAGGAAACAGGATGGGAACTGTGACCGAGGAAAAGAGCGCAGATTAGTGGGACAAGAATCAATTAAACTTTGAACCATCCTCTCTCAGTTCTTTCTACCAGGGTTTAAATGCTTCAAGTCTTTTGTTTGCAAGCTCCTGACGTCAAGGGTAGTTTGACTTCCTTCAAACTGATGGATGCAATTAGTTGGTGTAATAGCTGGAAAAACAAACTATTTTATGGGACAATGATAACAAAAATAAGGGTCCCAAAGTGAAGAAGGCCACCAGCCTTGTTCTGCAACTCTGCCCTGTATTTACCCAGCCAGGAAAGTTTCAGAACAACTGCTCCCCAGCTGTGGGGCCCTTTCCAATGGAAGGTTCCTCCGTATCCAGCCCTTACCCTCTCCCCCCAGAGGCTGGCTCTGATTAAGATTAAAGGGTTTGTGATTCCTGAAAATTGCTGTTAATCAATCACATTTATTTGCCCAGTTGACGAGGAATGCGAAGGTCAACCTGAAGGAGCAGCGAGATGAGACTCGGGCTGCGCTAAATCTTTGTGGATTAAACGTTCATCAAATCAAGATTGCAAGGGCACTGAAAGCCCACTGAAATCCTGCTGTAAAGTCCCAGTGATCATTTACAATGCAATCCCAGCCTTGTTAGTCTCACTGAAGTTTCCTCCTTGGCATTCAATGCCAGAGACCCGGGTTCGATCCCGACCTCCGGTGCTGTGTGGGTCTGTTTGTGTATGCGTGTGTGTGTGTGTGTGTGTGTGTGTGTGTGTGTTTGTGTGTGTGTGTGTGTGTGAGTGTTTGCATGCTTGTGCGTGTATGTGTGTGTGCATGTCTGTGTGTGTGTGAGTGTTTTCGTGCGTGTCTGTGCATGTGTGTGTGTATGTGTGTGTGTGTGTATGTATGAGTGTTTACGTGTTTGGGTGTGCGTGTGTGTGTGTGCATGTGTGTGTGTGTGTGCGCGTGTGTGTGTGTGCGCGCGTGCGCGCGCGCGTGTGTGTGCGCGTGTGTGTGTGCGTGTGTGTGTGTGTGTGTGTGTGTGTGTGTGTGGAGTTTGCACGTTCTCCCTGTGACCGTGTGGGTCTCCCCCGGGTGCTCCGGTTCCCTCCCACATCCCAACGACATGCGGGGTCGGTGGGTTAATCGGCCACTGTGAATTGCCCCCCTGGTGTGTGGGTGAGGGGTAGAACCTGGGGGAAGTTGATGGGAATGTGGCGAGAGTAAAATGGGACTGGTGTAAATGTGTGCTTGTTGGTCAGTATGGACTCCGTGGGGCCGAAGGGCCTGGATCTCTCTCTATATATCTCTGGGCCTGTACTCGATCAGAAGGATGAGGGGGGATCTCATTGAAACCTGCTGGGTACTGAAAGGCCTGGATAGAGTGGATGTGGAGAGGATGTTTCCCTCAAGAGTCCAGGATCCGAGGGCACAACCTCGGAATAAAGAGACGTCCCTTTAGAACTGAGATGAGGAGGAATTTCTTCAACCAGAGGGCGGTGAATCTATGGAATTCGTTGCCACAGAGGGTGGTGGAGGCCAAGTCATTGGGGGTAGTTAAGGCAGGTTCTTGACTGGTAATGGTGGGGAGGGGGTTAAGGATTACAGAGAGAAGGTGGGAGAATGGTTGAGAGAAAAATCAGCCGTGATTGAATGGTGGAGCAGACTCGATGGGCTGAATGGCCTAATCCTGCTCCTATATCTTATGGTTTTTTGGACCACTGGGGCTTTCTCCTAATGGTGAGTGCGGGATCTTCCTGTGTACAGATAGGCCATTGCGTTTCCCTGCCTTGCACCTCTGGGTGGGTGGTTGAACCATCCCAGTGTAAAATCAAGAGGAGCTTCATTCTTCTTTTGAATGTGATCCAAAGGAGCTTAACTCTAACCACTCCACCCTGCCCCAGGGAAGCTGGGGTTAGCACGAGACCGGATAACTCTCTCCCCCTCTCGGATCGTTGTCTGGCATTTCTTTCCCTTGCCTCGGTGCTGTCCTACAGAGGAACGTGAGACAATAAGTCGGCAGGAAATTCTGTCAGCGAAGCCTCTGCTCTGTGCCGGAGAAGAGGTTCAGAGAGAGAGGGAGAGACAGAGACAGAGACAGAGAGCAAAAAATTAACAGGCAACACTGCCATCAGTGTCCTGGGAGTCCAAGGGGGTGGGGGGGCGAGATCTGGATCTGGAGTACTTGATGGGGAGAAAAGACCTTGTAGAAAGAACTTAAGTGTTAAACTAAACAGCAAAACCTTGGGTGTTTATACATACCTCCAAATTCGATTACAGAGCGCTGCTTTAGTTAAACATTTATTCAACAGGGGGTCCGAGGAGATATGTGAGAGAGGGTGACTGGTTTAGACAGAGTAAACAGTGCGATGTGGCCCCCACCCTCATTAGCACAGGGTTCAAGGACCAATGGGCCACATGGCCTAAAGAGCTAAGGCAGAGAGGGTGGGACGGGATGGAGGATGTGTTTACTCAGAGAGTGGTTTGGGCCTGATTGGGAATTAACAGAATTAACAGGGGGCCTTGGAGAGGGAGTTGGATAGGTACTTGAGTGGGCAATGGACTGGGGGGTGGGGGGGTGTTCAGTGGGGGGAATGGGACGGAGGGGATATCTCCTGGAGGAACAACATGTTCTCAGAAGGCCAAATGGCCTCCTTCTCGACCATAATAATTATAGATCATCCACTGTCATACCAGTTCAAAATTAGTTGAATCAGCACAGCACTGTGTTTGATTCTGGGCTCCTTGTATGACCCAGAGAAGCACTGTGTAGTGCAGTTACTCACCAACTGTGTGGGCACTCTCCAAGGCTAAAGCTTTTTGCCACTTCGGAGGAGAAAAGTGTGCATGAGTGATCAATGTGGTTCAGTCTTGCATGTTGGGAGACATTACGGGCCAATCAGTATTGATTGTGGAATGTGAATAAAGAAACTGTCTTCCAATTGTTTAGACTATTGACTAGAGATCTCCCTATGTAGATTTACTGGCCACTGTAAATTGCCCCTAGTAGGTGAGTAGACCTCTAGAGTCTAGCATCAGAGAGCACAGCCTCGGAACAAAGGGACGTCCCTTTAGAACAGAGATGAGGAGGAATTTCTTCAGCCAGAGGGCGGTAAATCTGTGGAATCTGTTGCCATGGACAGTGGTGGAGGCCAAGTCATTGGGTGTACATAAAGTGGAGGTTGGTAGGTTCTTGATTAGTGAGGGCGTCAAAGGTTACAGAGAGAAGGCAGGAGAACGGGGTTGAGAGGGAAAAATAAATCAGCCATGATCGATGGGCCGAATGGCCTAATTCTGCTCCTATGTCTTATGGTCTATGGTCTTATAATAAACCCCGTCGTTTTTTCTGCACACGTTCCAGGGTCATTTGGTGCCACTGAGAAAATCCGAGGCTGGGAGGAGATGGTGTATTGTGTACGTGGGGAGTGCGAGAGGTTGCAGCACCTGTTTGCGAATCTGAAGGGGCTGCTCCTCGATCTTGGCTCAGCTGGTGTGCAGGGGTGGGATGGGGGGGGGTAGGGGTGGATCGGTCAGGGGATCGCCTGGTGGGACTGCCCTGGGCCAAGGAGGCCATTCACGGGTCCAGGCGGCGGGACAGTCGAGGGTTCTGCCCGAACCGATTGCCTGCCCCCTCTTCCGGCTTAAGTCTGTGTCCGTGTGTGTCCCCGGAGAAGGAGCACGCAGTATCCACGGATACAGCAGGGGATTTCGGTGGGCACCCCAGGGGCCGTGTTATAATTTGAGACCGTAAGTAGTATCATGAAGTAACTGTAATATTGCAGTGATGTGATTCTGTCGTCACTGAGTGAACTACCCTTGGAAAAGGAGTGAAAAAACAAAGTAAAAGTGGTAAAATTGGGCCAGACACCTCCAGTGCTTATCTATGTCTGGAACGGGGTGACACTCCCTGTGTTCTGGTCCAGTGGGGTGGAGGGAGGGGGAGGTGGACCCCTGGGTCCTGGGAGGGATGGACAAGGCCTGACCCCTCAGTGCTGCTCTGGGAGGCCAGAGGCCTGACCCGTGCACCTCAGCGCTGCTGATCCACCGCCCCAGTCCCCGGCGATCTCCCACCTGCAGATCACCACCCCACTCCCCCACCACCCCCCACCCCCTTAAGATCTGTGCCTTCACCCTCAGTCCCGGGACCCCCGCCATCACAAACCACAGGTCTCCGGGTCTCTGACCCCTCACTTGCCACCTCCAGAACATCGCAGGTAGGTCCATCTAACACCCCCATCACACCACCTCACACACACACACACACACACACACACACACACACACACACACCATTCGACCCATCTATGCTGGTCCCAGAACAATCCCATCAGTCCCATGCACCTACCTATTTTCCCTGTAACCCGCTCTCCCCCCATTCCTACCAATTCCCCCAGACTCTACCTCTCACTCACTTACTGGGGGCCAATTAACCCACCGACCCTGCACGCCGTTGGGACGTGGGAGGGAACCGGAGCACCCAGGGGGAAACCCATGCAGTCACAGGGAGAATGTGCAAACTCCACACACACACACACACACACACACACACACACACACACACACACACTCACTCACACACACACTCACACACACACTCACACACACACACACACACACACACACACACACACACACACACACACACACACACAGCGCCGTAGGTTGGGATCGAACCCGGGTCTCTGGAGCTGGGAGGCAGCGGCTCTACCTGCTGCGCCACTGTGTCAGCACAGATCGATTAAACTCAGCGAGGGTGAAGGTGTTGGAACTGGAAGAGCAGGGGAGACATCAGAGGATAAAGAGAGAGATTACGACTTTGGGGTTCAGGGACGACGTTACTGAAGCACAGACGGTGGGTCTGGCGGGGTAAACATGAGTGGGTGTTCGTCCTCAAGTATTTGAAATCTGTGGCATCGTGAAAGGATGCGATCTAGCATTGACCTTCTGGGCTGAATGGCCTTCCTCTAAGCAAGTTGTCAGACGCCAGTGTGCACAGGGAGAAGGGGAGAGAGAGGGAGGAGGGAGGGGGGAGAGAGAGGGGGGAGGGAGGAGGGAGGGGGGAGAGAGAGGGGGGAGAGAGGGAGGAGGGAGTGGTAGAGAGAGGGGGGAGAGGGTGGGAGAGGGCAGGAGAGGGGGAGAGGGCAGAGAGAGGGGAGAGGGGGAAAGGTTGGAGAGGGGGAGGGGAGAGGGAGGGGGTGGGGAGGGGGAGGGGAAAAGGGGGGAATGAGGGGAGGGGGAGAGGGCGGTTCAGGGGAGAAAAAGGGCGGAGAGAGAGGGGAGGGGGAGTGAGAGGGGGGTAGAGAGGGGCAAGAGGGGGGAGCGGGAAGGATGGAAGGTAGGGGACAGAGTGGGAGAGGGGGGAGAGAGGGGGAAGGAGAGAGAGAGGCGGGAGATGGGAGGAATGGGGGTAGAGAGAGGGGGAAAGAGGGGGAGAGCGAGGGGGGGTGGAGAGTGGGGTAGACAGGGGTGGGAGAGAGGGGGGAGAGAGGTGGGGAGGGGGGGAGAGAGATCCTGGAAGTTCAGACAGGATGGATTACAGAGATCTGAGCTGGAATTCATCGGAACAGCTAAAACAAGAGGTAACATGGGTGTGGAAGGCTTGGCAGGGAGACAGACAATGTCACAGAGATGGAATTAAGCAGCCTCCACCGATGAAAGAAATGCAAAGCATGCTTTCTGCTAGAAACATCGCAATAATCTCACTCTACCTCTTTCCCATCCCTCCCTATCCGAACAAAATTAATTAGAGGCTGCAATCAGCCTGTGTCCGCAGTGTTGTATATCACCGCTGGTTCACAGGCAGAGCGACGAGGCGTTCTCTGACAGTGAATCTCACTGACTGATGGCCAAGATTCCGGGTCACAGGGACCTATTTGAAAGAGCGTCTTTGAGAGAGGGAGGGAGGCGGAATTTCAGAGTCTGGGGTTTTAATTAAGGAAGATTAGAGGGTTCGCTAATTAGGGTACGTCTGTAGCTCGTAGCATCCTTGATGACTCTCAGCTGGCGGAATGTCAAACTTGCCTTGGCAACGGAGACTTGCACGCTATCTCCAAAGCGCAGTTTCAGGGCGAATGACGGCTTGCAATGCCAACGGAGCACAGCAAGATCCCACGAGCCCAAAGACCGAAAGGCCTGGATAGACTGGACGCGGAGGGGATGCCTCCATCAGTAGGAGAGTCTGGGACCCTCAGAGTAAAGAGGACGTCTCTTTAGAACCGAGATGAGGAGGAATTTCTTCAGCCGGAGGGCAGTGAATCCATGGAATTGGTTGCCACAGAGGGCGGGACATGGGGCGCATTTGGAGCAGAGATCGGTAAGTTCTTGACTGGTGAGGGGGTGGGGTTAAGGATTATGGGCAGAAGGCGAGAGAACGGGGTTGAGGGGGAAAAGAAAATCAACCATGGTTGAATGGCAGAACAGAGTTGATGGGCCGAATGGCCCGATTCTGTCCATGGTCTCACGAAACACAGTTGGGTTGGGGGGCAAGCGTGTTTCCATGTTGCAATAACAGTGCGAGGAAGTGGTCGAGGCAGAGACTCCCACAACATTCGAGAAGTATCTGGGCGAGCTCTCGGATCACCAAGGTGTAGAAAGCTCGTAAATAGGATTGGTGTGGGTGGGGACTTGATGGTCAGCATGGACTCGGTGGGCCAAAGGGCCTGTCTCTGTGCTGTGTGATCCTGTGACTCTCTCTGTGGAACATCTGCCAGAAGCTGCATTTATAATCTTTGAGGTTTAGAGGGTATGGATTATGAGGAGAGACTAGGGGAGCTAGGGCTTTCTCTTCTTTGGAGGATGAGGGGAGACATGATAGAGGTGTACAAAATATTAAGAGGAATAGATAGAGTGGACAGCCAGCGCCGCTTTCCCACAGCACCAATGCTCAATACAAGAGGGCATGGCTTTAAAGTAATGGGTGGGTAGTTCAAGGGAGATATCAGAGGGAGGTTTTTTACCCAGAGAGTGGTTGGGGCATGGAATGCGCTGCCTGGGGTGGTGGTGGAGGCAGGTACATTGGTCAAATTCAAGAGATTGCTAGATAAGCATATGGAGGAATTTAAAATGGATGGATTTGTGGGAGGAAGGGGTTAGATAGTCTTAGGCGAGGTTTAAAGGTGAGCACAACATTGTGGGCCGAAGGGCCTGTATTGTGCTGTACTGTTCTATGGTTCTATGATTCTATGATTCTAGAAGAACATCTCAGATCCTAAAGGGACGTGACAGGGTTAATGTGGAGATGTTTCCACCGGTGGGAGAGTCTTGGACGAGGGGACAGAGTTACAGGATTAGGGGGACGCTCATTTAACACTGAGGTGTGTCAGGACTTCTCCTCGTTTCTTCTCTGGCATTCTCTACCCCGGCAGATGTGAATCACTGGGAATATTTAACACGAGGGTAGATAAACAATTGAAAGTGGGGGATTGAGGGTGGTGGGGAATTGGCAGAGAAGAGGAGATGAGGCCTGGGGCAGATCAGCCATGGAATGGTGGGGTGGGTTTGAGGGGCTGAGTGGCCTACTTCTGATTGTGTCCTCGTGTGGAGGAAATTTTTAAATATTATTCATATTTCCAGATCTCAGTATTACTGGCAAATTCACCATTAATTTTCATTTCTCGAGAAGTCTCGAATTAAAACGTTATTTGGACAGGTACATGGATAGGAAAGGTTTCGAGGGATGTGGGCCAAGTGGGACTCCTGGATGGGCGTCTTGGCTGGCATGGACCAGTTGGGCCGAAGGACCTGTTTCTGTGCTGTGTGACTCTATGACTCTGAGTTATAGGGACAGACTAGGACTTTATTCCTTGGAGTGTAGGACACTGAGGGGTGACCCTATAGAGGTGTATAAAATCATGAGAGGCATCGATAGGGTGAATGCACAGGGAAAAGGAATGAAAAACTAAAGGGCATAGGTGGAAGATGAGAAAGAGAAGATTTAAAAGAGACCTGAGGGGCAACTTCTTCACGGAGGTGAGTATATGGAAGGAGCTGCCCCCTTACCCTAAAGCATCCCTCAGTCTCCCCCCACAACACAACCCCTACCTTTTGACTCCCTCACCTCTTCGCTCCTTCCCCCTTCCTCTGACCCCTCTCTCCCCTCACCCTTCCCACTCTCCCTCACTCTCCAGCTAGCACGCAACACAGATAAGCACACTTCACATCTCTAGATTGACATAAAACCTGCCGCCTTTTGGTATCCGGGCAGGTAAAATATTCACCGCAGTCAACAAAGGCCCAGACTCTTTGCTTTCAACTTTATCTCGTTTCCAACCATCCCACAAGGTTCACACAGTCCAAAGTGTGGAGAACAAACATTTTTGGTCAATATTTGTAAAACAGATTGTGGAACATAATCTGGAGACAAATTCAACATCAGCCCATCCCACCTGTATGGCTGACAGACTTCCTAGATTCTCCCTCGAATTAGATAACATTTTCTATGGAGACAGGAAGATATATCTCCGTGAGGTGGGAGCCCTTGAGTGTTGAAGTGTTCTGGTGGGGATTGAACCCTTGGCGCACTGGAACAGCACAAGGAAGGCGCGCCAGCGTCTTTACTTTCTTGGAAGGATAAGGAGGTTTGGCTTGTCACCGAACACTCTAACAAACTTCTACAGATGTACTGTTGAAAGTGTCCTGACTGGTTGCATCACGGTCTGGGACGGCAATTCGAATGCACAGGAATGTAGGAAGCTGCAGAGAGTAGTGGACTCAGCCCAATACATCACGGACACATCCCTCCCCACCATCGGGAGTATCGACAGGAGGCGCTCCCTCAAGAAGGCAACATCCATCATCAAAGACCCCCACCATCCGGGCCGTGCCATCTACTCGCAGCTCCCATCGGCCAGGAGGTACAGAAGCCTGAAGTCCCACACCACCAGGTTCAGGAACAGCGACTTCCCTTCAACCATTCGGTTCTTGAACCAACCTGCACAACCCTGATCACTACCTCACTATAGCAACAATGTGACCACTTTGCACTACAATGGACTTCATTTTTTTTTGTTCTAATTGTGTTCTTTCTTGTAAAGTACAATTAATCTTTTTTTTTGTTGTGAATGCTGCTTACCTGATGCTCTGTGCCTGTGATGCTGCTGCAAGTAAGCTTTTCATTGCACCTGTGCACACATGGACTTGTGCAGATGACAATCAACTTGACTTTGACCTTGACTTTGGATGTTGTACCTGCTTCATGATGATTGTCTCCGGGATCGTGAAGGCAGGGGAGGTTAGGATTCATGTTCTGGCAGAGGTTTACAGGTGAGAAAGGGGGATGTGGGTGTCTGGGTACAGAGGGATTGCCCCCATCACAGCTCTGACCAAGGTATAAAGCCGTAACGTATTGCAAACTGGAGTGGCGATCGAGAGCCTGTGCTGGTGGCCAGTTGGAGGCCACATTTTGGTTGCGCTGGAGAGAGTGCAGAGGAGACTCACCAGAATGTCGCCTGGATTGGAGGACTTTAGTTAAGAGGGAGGGATTGGATAGGCCGGAATCGCGAACCATGTGGAGGGGTGACCTGATAGAGGTGTATAAGATTATGAGGGGCTTAGATAGTCAGAATTTTTTTTCCCATGGTAGGGATACTAAAAACAAGAGGGCGTAGGTTTAAGGTGAGAAGCAGGAGGTTTAAAGGGGATCAGAGGGGTAAGTTTTGTACTCAGAGAGCGGTTGATGTCTCAGAATCAAATCAGGTTTATTATCACTGACATATGTCGTGAAATTTGTTGTTTTACGGCAGCAGTACAGTGCAAAACATAAAAATTTATAAATTACAAAATTAAATAAATAGTGCAAAAGAAGAATAACAAGGTTGCGTCCATGGATTCATGGACTGTTCAGAAATCTGATGGCGGAGGGGAAGAAGCTGTCCCTGAACCGTTGAGTGTGGGTCTTCAGGCTCCTGTACCTCATCCGCGATGGTAGTAACGAGAAGAGGGCATGTCCCGGGTGGTGAGGGTCCTTAGTGATGGATGCTGCGTTCTTGAGGCACCACCTCTTGAAGATGTTCTCGATGGCGGGGATGGTTGTGCCTGTGATGGAGCTGGCTGAGTCTACAGCCCTCTGCAGCCTCTTGTGATCCTGTGCATTAGAGGCTCCGTACCAGGCGGTGATGCAACCAGTCAGGATACTCTCCACTGTACATCTTTAGGAAGGATACAGAGGCTTTGGAGAGGGTGCAGAAGAGGTTCACCAAGATGCTGCCTGGATTAGAGGGTATGTGCTGTAAGGAGAGGTTGGACAAACTTGGGTTGTTTTTCTCTGGAGCATCGGAGGCTGAGGGGAGACCTGATAGAGGTTTATAAAATTATGAGAGGCACAGACAGCCGGTATCTTTTTCCTAAGGTCGAAACATCTAATACCAGAGGACATGCATTTAAGGTGAGAGGGGGTAAGTTCGAAGGAGATGTGTGGGGCAAGTTCTTTCACACAGAGAGTGGTGGGTGCCTGGAATGTGCTGCCAGGGGTGGGGGTGGAGGCAGATACGATAGATGCGTTTAAGAGGCTCTTAGATAGACATGTGGATTTAGGCAGAAGGGATTAGTTTAGTGAGGCATTTGATTACTAGTTTAATTAGTTCAGCACAACATGGTGGGCCGAAGGGCCTGTTCTATGTTCTGCGTTCTAACTTTGTCATGTCTCAGTGAGGTCACTGCTTGTTCTGGTGCTTTGAGGATCACGGTCAGAATGAGACAGTGGATTCGGGCCCCTGTTGAGGGAGGTGCAGCGGGACAGTCTGGAAGGACTCCTCCCTGTATCCGCTGAGCTCATCTGGCCCACTTCCTGACATTGTTCTGCGGGAGAAGAGCAGGAAGCAGAGGAAGGTAGAGCATTCCAGAAAGTTGGAATGGGTGAGGAGGCTCGGCTCAGAGATTTTCACTAATCCATCTGCAGAATCCATTCAGCATGGAGCTCGTAGAGTCACAGAGCATGGAACCAGGCCCTTCGGCCCAACACATGAATGCTGACCATGGTGCCCACCAAGCTAGTCCCATCTGCCCATGTTTGGCCCTGATTCCTCTGAACCTTTCCTGTCCACGAACTCATCCAAACATCTTTTAGATGCTGTTATTGTACCTGCCTCAACCACTCTCTCTGGCAGTTATATAACATGGCATCCCAAGTTTTGTACTTAGAAGGAGTTTGGAGACCATCTAGGCTGAGGTTAATTCTTGAACCAACTGTAGAAGATTAGATTAAAGGGAAGATTGATTTGAGTTCCATAAAGGTATAAAAGCAAGGACAAGCAGAACAGATCGAACTTGGGGTGGGCTGTGATGGGTAGGTGTAAATTTATGTTAACTGATTGACAGAGTTGAGGGTTAAGGGAAATATTTTCACCCAAGAAGTCATGAACTTGTATGACAAGGTTTGTCCCTTTTGACACTCACCAACTTTTACCGATGCACCATAGAAAGCATCCTATCCAGATGTATCACGGCTTGGTACGGCAACTGCTCTGCCCAGGACCGCACGAAACTGCAGAGAGTTGTGGACACAGCCCAGCATGTCACGGACACCAGCCTCCCCTCCTTGGACTCTGTCTTTACCTCTCGCTGCCTTGGTGAAGCAGTCAGCATAATCAAAGACCCCACCCACCCAGGACATCCTCTCTTCTCTCCTCTTCCATCGGGTAGAAGATACAGGAGCCTGAGGGCACGTACCACCAGGCTCAAGGACAGCTTCTACCCCACTGTGATAAGACTATTGAACGGCTCCCTTATACAATGAGATGGACTATGACCTCACGATCTACCTTGTTGTGACCTTGCACCTTATTGCACTGCACCTTCTCTGTAGCTGTGACACTTTACTCTGTACTGTTATTGTTTTTACCTGTACTACCTCAATGCACCCTGTACTAACCCAATGTAACTGCACCGTGTAATGAATTGACCTGTACGATCGGTATGCAAGACAAGTTTTTCACTGTACCTCAGTACAAGTGACAATAATAAACCAATACCAATATAAGCCAATACAATGGTGAATGCAATAAAAGTGCAGGCTGGTTATATGAAAAGGGTGTTTACCTCAACACTGAGGTCAGTAACTTGGTGGTGTAAATTTAAGTTAATTATTTCATTTATTAGAACACATTGGTGGCTGGAACTGACTGCCTGATGGGGTGATATAGGCAGAAACTCTCACCAAATCCAAGGAGTACCTTAGCGAGCTTTCGAAGGGCCGTAACCTTCAGGGGTACGGACCAAGGGCTGGGAGGCGGGAGGAAGCTGAAGCTTGTCTTTGGCTGGCACAGACACGATGGGGCGAATGGTCTCTTGGGCCATACATTTCTCTGGTTTGACTAGCCTGGGACTAGCCGTCAAGAGGTCATAACCCCGTGACCCTTCAACTCCAGAGGGGGGTTCACTGGTTGTCGGCACTCCGGCCCCCGATTTCGGGAAGGGGCCGAGGTTCGTTGTCAAAGCGGGTCCTCAGGGATTTCCAGGAAAATGGCAGCCACTCCGGAACCATGAAACAGTGGAGCACACAGTCAGAACCAGGCCATTCAGCCCATTGATCCTGTTGCAGGGGGAAAGGAGGCACAGAATCTTATGTCACGAAACAGGCCCTTCGGCCCACTGTGTCCGTGCTGACCATCGACCACCTATTTACGCTGATCCTACTTTGTTCCTATCAACTCCCCCCAGATTCTACCCCTCACCCACACACCGGGGGGGGGGCAATTAACCCACCGACCCTGCACGTCGTTGGGATGTGGGAGGGAACCAGACCACCCGGGAGAAACCCACGCGGTCACAGGGAGAAGGTGCAAACTCCACACACGCACACACACACACACACACGCACACACACACTCAGACATACACAGATACAGACAGACAGACAGAGACAGACAGACACACAAACACACACACACACACACACACACACACACACACACACACACACACACACACACACACACACACACACACACACACACAGCGCCAGAGATCAGGATCGAACCCAGGTCTCTGGAGCTGAGAGGTAGTGGCTCTAACCATTGCACCACTGTGCCGCCCAGTGTCAAAGGCACAACAGGGGAAGGGTTAAGACAACCTCACTCTTCGTCCCGCTCTCATAATCCAGCTGCTGCATCTGCTGTAGCAACCGAGACGGAGGCAACCATCTGATTTGTCACCGTGCTCCCGACCTGCTTCGATGTTCCCCTCTCCCCATTCAGCCTGTGCGTTACTGTCAGGGTGCATACACATCAGCAAGTCGACAAGGCCTCCGCTGGTGAGAATCTTTTCCCGTGGTGGGACTTGTCTAAAAGGAGAGGGCATAGGTATGAGGTGAGGGGGTCTGAGGGGGAAATCTTGCACCCCAGAGGGGGCTTTGAATCTGGAACACACTGCCTAAGGGGGTGGGGGGAGGTGAAGGCAGAGCCTCTCACAGCATTGGACCAGCACTTGAATTACCAAGGTATAGAAGGCTTGGACCAAGTCAGAGTCAGAATCAGGTTTATTATCACTGACTTATACATCGTGAAATGTGTTGTCTTGCAGCAGCAGTACAGTGCAAAGACATAAAATTACTATAAATTATCAAATAAGTAAATAGTGCAATAAAAAGGAATAATGAGGCAGTGTTCATGGGTTCATGGACCGTTCAGAGGTCTGATGGTTGAGTGGAAGCTGTTCCTGAATCGTTGAGTGTGGGTCTTCAGGCTCCTGGACCTCCTCCCCGATGGTAGTAACGAGAAGAGGGCATGTCCTGGATGGTGAGGGTCCTTAGTTGCCGCCTTCTTGAGGCACCGCCTCTTGAAGATGTCCTCGATGGCGGAGAGGGTTGTGCCCGTGATGGATTAGTGTGGATAAGTATCATGGTCAGCATGGATGTGGTGACCAAGGGGTCTGTTTCAGTGCTGTATGACCCCATGGTTCCACAGTGGCACATCTGGTGGAGCTGCTGCCTCCCAGCTCCAGCGATCCCGGTTCGATCCTGACCTCTGGCGCTGTGTTCGGGATCCGTCTCTAGTGTCCGACAGTGGAGACAGGTACAGGGTGCGAGTGGGTGGGATGGACAGGGGAGCAAGTGTGGATGAGAGAGGGACGGGGAGAGGGGGAGAGATGTGGTCAGAGAGAGGTAGAGCATATGTGCTTGTGTGTGTGCGTTTGTGTGTGTGTGTGTGTGTGTGTGTGAGAGACCACATGTGTTTGTGAGCATGTGTATGTGTATGTTTTTGCATGTGTGAGAGATAACGTGTTTAAGTGTGATCATGTGTGTTTCTGTGTGCATTTTTGTGAGAGTATGTGTGTGAACATGTGAGTGTGTGGGTGGTGTAGAGTGAGTGTGAATGTGTGTGTGGGAGGTGTGTGAGTGTGTGTGCATGTGTCTGTGTCTGTATGTGTATCTGTGTGTGCGTGTGTGCCTTTGCACGTTTGTGTGTGTGAGTGTGCACACATGCTAGCATGAACGTATGCCTGTGAGTGTGCTTCACTGTGAGTGTGTCAGAATGTGTGTGCCTGTGTGTCAGTGTGCCTCTGCTTGTGAGCGTACCACTGTGAGTGTGACTCGGTAAGGGTGCATGGAGTGTGTGGGTGTGTAGCTGTGAGTGTGATTTATGTGTGTCTCTGAGCGTTCACAAAGTGTGAGTGTGAGTTTGTGGATGTGCACGCTGCATGAATGTGTGTCTGTGAGTGTGCACAGTGCATGAGTGTGCATCTGTGAGTGTGTACACTGCTTGAGTGTGTGTCTGTGAGTGTGCACGCCTGGTGAGTGTGCATCTGTGAGTGTGCACCGTGCCTGAGTGTGATCTGTGAGTGTGTACACTGCTTGAGTGTGTGTCTGTGAGTGTGCACACCTGGTGCATGTGCGTCTGTGAGTGTGCACACTGCATGAGTGTGTCTGTGAATATGCACACTGTGTGAGTGTGCACAGCATGTGAGTGTGCATCTGTGAGTGTGCACACCTGGTGAGTGTGTCTGTGAGTGTGCACACTGCGTCAGCATGCGTCTGTGAGTGTAAGCGTGTTCCTATGAGTGTGAGTCCCTGCTTTCTAATGGAGACGGGGCTTCACGTCCACACGGGAGGTTTGGGGTTCCAGGAGAACTCTTTCCCAACCCCGGAAGGCCATGGGACTGTCACCCTTGCCGGTTCCCCTCACCCCTCCACCCCCCTCTACCCCAGGGGCACTGAGGCCAGGCGCCTCAGTCTTCAGGGAACAACCTTGGCACAGAACCCGAGTGGGGGGAGCGGGAGGAACCATAAGAAGGAGGAACACTCTGCTGAGCAACAGAAAGCAGGAGCGAGCCCTGCAAATATTCTCAAGGACACAGACACTCGAGCAGGAGCGTCCCCTCCAGGAGTGGAGAGGGGAGGTGGGAGGGGAGAGACAGCGTACAGGGTGGAGCCAGTGGGCTGGGATTTATTCAGGAATCTTTACGGGGTTTAAGGCAGGGGACCGGCAGCTGGAAGCTCCCTGGGGCTGGCATTCCTTCTTAATGTAAAGGTTAACGTGGATGGAAGGTTGTTGTGAGCTTTGATTTGTTTAATGGCTGGAGTCTGTTTCCTCTCCTCTCAAGGCAGGCTAATCCTCCGCTTAACGGGAGGGACGGACACAGAGGGAGATTATCCCTAGCAGTCCAAAGCCACAAATCTTCCCCTTGATATTCCATCTCTCTCCCTCCCTCCCTCTCTCTTCCTCTCTCTCTCCCTCCCTCCCCCTCCCTCTCTCGCACTCTCCCCCACCTCTCCCCCCTCTCTCTCTTTCCTCTCTATCTCTCTCCCACCCTCTCCCTCTCTCCCCCTCTCGCACTCTCTCTCCCCACAGGCAATGGGGTCATCGCTACTACCCCCTTCCATCCTCAGCCCCTTTCCCTGTCCGTGTGACCTCCGACCTCCCCCCACCCAAATCCCGTCCTGGGCCTAGACCATCAGTAGGAGGGTGTGAGGCACACTGAGGTCCCCTTCCTGACCCACTCTCCTCTCACCAGCACCCAGGGGAGCCCATCCGTCCCAAATGCAAACTTCTAACACCCCAAGGTCTCTCACAACAGCTTGTGCTGCAACGGCGCAGCGGAAAGAGCTGCTGCCTCGCGGCCCCAGAGACCTGGGGTCGATCCCGACCTCTCCCTCACTACTTCTCTCTATCTTACCCCCCTCTCTCCCCCACATCTCTCTCCCTCTCCCCTCCTCCCTCTCTCCCTCTCTCCCCTCCTCTCTCTCTCCCTCCCCCCCCCCTCTCTCTCTGTCTCCCTCCCCATCTCTGTGTCTGTGTGGAGTTTGCACGTTCTCCCTGTGACCGCGTGGGTTTCCCCCCGGGTGCTCCGGTTCCCTCCCATGTCCCAACGATGTGCGGGGTCGGTGGGTTAGCTACAGAGCACACATACAGCACAGAACCAGGCCCTCCGGCATTTTACCAGCACTTGGTCATTACCCTACTATACCTTGGGGACTCAAGTGCTCGTCCAGATACTTCTTAAATGTTGTGAGGGTCTCACAGTCCACCACCCCCACAGGAGATTCGTTGGAGATTCCAAAAAAGGGAAAGAATTCTCCCTCGTGTTCTCTCTGAACCTTTTACCCCTTACCCTAAACCTATGCTGGCTGATCTCAGACACCTCTGCTACAGAGAGGTTTTTATGACCCCTTTCTCCTACCCATACCCCTCTATCAGGTCTCTCCTCAGCCTCCTCCGTTCCGAGGAAAGCAAACCCATTCTATTCGGGCTCCGAAATGGGTGGCTGCAGGTTGTTTCGAGTGTGTAGGTGGGTGGTAGATTCTGTGGGGAGTAGAATAGGGTTATTGCAGATGGGTGGTTGATGGTCGGCACAGACTTGATGGGCTGAAGGGCCTGTTTCCAAAGTCAAAGTCAAGTTTATTGTCATCTGCACAAGTTCATGTACACACCGGGGCAATGAAAAACTTACTTGCAGCAGCATCACAGGCACAGAGCATCAGATACACAACATTCACAAGAAAAACATAAATTAATCATGAATTGTACATAATTTTTACAAGAAAGAACACAATTAGATAGAAAAAAGTCCATTGTAGTGCAAAGCGGTTGTAGTGTTGCTGTAGTGAGGCAGTGATTAGGGTTGTGCAGGTTGGTTCAAGAACCGAATGGTTGAAGGGAAGTAGCTGTTCCTGAACCTGGTGGTGTGGGGACTTCAGGCTTCTGTACCTCCTGCCTGATGGGAGCTGTGAGAAGATGGAACGACCTGGATGGTGGGGATCTTTGATGATGGATGTTGCCTTCTTGAGGCGGCGTCTCCTGTAGATACTATCGATGGTGGGGAGGGATGTGCCTGTGATGTACTGGGAAGAGTCCATTGACCAAGTCATTTAATGGTTCGTTAAGATGTTTAAAGAGGATACTTTACACTGGTGGTCAGATGATTGGGCAGGAGTCCAAAGCAGAAGATAATCTCAAAGTAAGATCCATAAGATAACCTCCAGTTATGTCGGAAACACAACTTAAGGCAGGCAGGGACTGAGATGGGTCGCAGGGTCTATTCCCGAGTTTAGTGACCCTGGCAACGAGCAGAAGACTGGGAGGCAGCTGATTCCTGAATCATTTGGTCAACAGGCCCAGGCGTGAAGATGCCTGTCCACCAATCTCTGCTGCCAGTGGGAAAGTCATGTTTAATTGAGGGCTAGGAAGACGCTTCAAGGAAATAGTTGGCGGTTTTTGAGGGCAGGAAACTGCTCTTACTGCATTACACTGAGTGCCTCAGCCTGTGTGACTGCAAGGCATTGACAATCTATTACACTAAGCTGCTGTAAACCCATGGAATCAAGTTTAGAAGCTTTCTCCGTGAGAGAGATAATTCATTCAACGCACAGAGGTCACCCTAAATCCAGTTTATTGGCTTTCACTGTTTAATTTAGGAGGCTTGGCCTCACACTGGGTCAGTCACTAATGTGGCCACTGTCAGGCTTTGGGCCTAGGGGGTTTCGTAGGCCTCACTCCTAGCTCAGGAGAGGGAGGGAGGCATTGGGAGAGGGGAGAGGTGGTTTTTGAGCCTCTAGGTTTCTGGCCCCACTGCTGAAGTCCTTTCTGCCATTTCTTCATCTGCTTCCAAGCCGGAAGCAATCAGGAAACGGGGGCCTTAAGGCTGGTAATAGGCCCGGTGGATTGGCACAGGGTAAGTGTGGAGGCAAAATGAGGCATCGGCTCCCAGAACGGGTCAAAGAGGGAGAGTTTGCAGCTGAGGTCAATAAGGCCATAAGGTACAGGAGCAGAATTAAGCCACTCAGCCCATCATGTCTGCTCCGCCATTCAATCAAGGCTGATGTCTTTTACTCAACCCCATTTTCCCGCCTCCTACCCGTAACATTAAGGATTACCGATTGTGGCATCTTGTTGTGCTAGGGCTTTTCTCTTTGGAGAGGAGGAGGATGAGAGGTGACTTGATAGAGGTGTACAAGATGATAAGAGGCATAGATCGAGTGGACAGTCAGAGACTTTTTCCCAGGGTGACAATGGCTAACACGAGGGGACATAATTTTAAGGTGATTGGAGGAAGGTATAAGGGGGATGTCAGGGGTAAGTTTTTTACATAGAGAGTGGTGGGTGCGTGGAACGCACTGTCAGCAGAGGTTGTGGGGGCAGATTCATTAGGGACATTTAAGAGACTGTTAGATAGACACATGAATGATAGAGAAATGGGGGGCTATGTGGGAGGGAAGGGTTAGATAGATCTTAGAGCAGGATAAAATATCGACAAAACATTGTGGGCCAAAGGGCCTGTACTGTGCTGTAGTGTTCTATGTTCTATGTTCTCGGTGGACGCCATCTCCCTGGCCCTACACTCATCTCTGGAGCATCTAGGTAGTACAGACACTTACGTCAAGACTCTGCCTTCAGTACTATAATTCCAAGCAAACTCATCTCCAAACTCCGAGACCTGGGACTCAACACCTCCCTCTGCAACTGGACCCTGACCAACAGACCACAATCAGTGAGGATAGGCAGCAACACCTCTGGCATGATTATTCTCAGCACTGGTGCCCCACAAGGCTGTGTCCTCAGCCCCTTACGTTACTCCCCATACATTCATGACTGCGTGGCCAGATTCTGCTCTAACTCCATCCACAGGTTAGCAGATGACACCACCGTAGGAGGCTGAATCTTCAGTATTGTCAAGATGGAGTTCAGGAAGGAGATAGAGAGCTTAGTGACATGGTGTCATGACAACCTTTCCCTCAATGTCAGCAAAACAAAAGAGCTGGTCATTGACTTCAGGAAGGGGGGTAGTGTACATGCACCTGTCTACATCAATGGTGCTGAGGTGGAGATAGCTGAAAGCATTAAGTTCCCAGGTGTAAATAACCTGTCCTGATGCAATCACATCGACGCCACAGCAAAGAAAGCTCACCAGTGCCTCTACTTCATCGTGAGGCTAAGGAAATTCGGCATGTCCCCGTTGACCCTCACCAATTTTTACCGATGCACCATAGAAAGCATCCTATCCTCTGCCCGGGACTGCAAGAAACTGCTGAGAGTTGTGGACACAGCTCAGCACATCATGGAAACCAGCCTCCCCTCTATGGACTCTGTCTGCACTTCCTGCTGCCTCGGTAAAGCAGCCAGCATAATCAGGGACCCCACCCACCCCGGACATTCTCTCTTCACCCCCCTCCCATCGGGCAGAAGATACAAGAGTCTGAAAGCACATACCACCAGGCTCAAGGACAGCTTCTATCCCACTAAGACTATTGAACAGTCCCCTAGTACGCTAAGATGGACTCTTGACCTCACAATCTACCTCGTCGTGGTCCTTGCACCTTATTGTCTGCCTGCACTGCACTTTCTCTGTAACTGTGACACTTTATTCTGCATTCTGTTATTGCCTTTCCCTTGTACTGCCTCAATGAATTGATCTGTATGGACGGCATGCAAAACAAAATTTTTCACTGTACCTCAGTATATGTGACAAGAATAAACTAATTATCAATTACAAATGTTCTGAAAAACTTTCTCGACGTTCCAATATTTTTAAGGTATGGATTTATTTTGAGATTAGGTATTGCTGGCAAGACCAGCACTTATTGCCCATCCCTAACTGCCCCTCGAGAGGATGGGGGTGAGCCCCCTTCCTGACCCGCTGTAGTCCTTCTGGTGAAGGTGCTCCCAGGGTGCTGTCGGGGAGGGAGTTCCAGGACTTAGACCCAGTGACGGTGAAGGAACGGCGTTAGATCTCCAAGTCGGGAGGGTGTGGGACTTTGGGGGGGGTGAGGGGAACCTGCAGGCGGTGGTGTTCCCCTGCACCTGCCCTTGTCGCTCGTGGCTGGAGTAGCCCGAGTGAGTGCATTTTGTAGGCCATGCACACTGCAGGAACCATTAGCCAATGGTGGAGGGAAAGAGCGAGTGAGGGAAAGAAAAAGAGTTTATTTGAGTGTTTAACAGCAGCTAACTTCAGTGCTGCCCAACATACATCAACGAGCTTCCTTACCGTCCCTACACCGTCCCCCTGCAGCCAAAATTAACACCCCAAAATGGCAACTCCAACACACCCTCAACACTACATTGAGAGGGGTGGGATTTGATCCCAGGACACACATTAAGACCTTCACTGTGAATGGTAGGGCCCTGGGGAGTGTTACAGAACAGAGGGACCTCGGAGTACAAGTACATGGTTCCCCGAAAGTGGCGTCACAGGTAGACAGGGCGGTGAAGAAGGCGTTTGGTACGCTGGCCTTCATTAGTCGGGGTACTGAGTATAGAAGTTGGGAGGTTATGTTGCAGCGTACAAGACATTGGTGAGGCCACAGTTGGAGTATTGTGTTCAGTATTGGTCGGCATGCTAAGGGAAAGATGCCATTAAGCTGGAAAGAGCGCAGAGGAGATTTACGAGGATGTTGCCGGGACGCGAGGGACTGAGTTATGGAGAGAGGTTGAGCAGGTTGGGACTTTTTCACTGGAGTGTAGGAGAATGAGAAGCGATCTTATAGAGGTGTATAAAATCATGAGGGGCATAGATAGGGTGAATGCACTCCGTATTTTTCCCAGGGTCAGGGAATCAAGAACTAGAGGGCATAGATTTAAGGTAAGAGGGGAGAGGTTTAATAGGAACCTGAGGGACAACTTTTTCACCCAGAGGGTGGTCCGTATGTGGAACAAGCTGCCAAAGGAAGTGGTTGAGGCAGGTACATTAAGAACATCTAACAGGTACTTGGACAGGTACATGGATAGGAAATGTTTCAAGGGATATGGGCCAAACACTGGTAAGTGGGACTAGCTTAGATAGGTATCTCGGTCAGCATGGACCAGTTGGGCCGAAGGGCCTGTTTCCGTGCTGTGTGACTCTGTGACACGAAGATGCAGAGGTCCCCTTGTAGGACAGCTGATGGTCTGGGCAGCAGTTGACCCTCTGAAGCCGCACTGACAGAGATAGTGAAGGAGAGGGGGGGAGCAGGGGGTGTTACAAGAAGGCTCAGAGTTTACTGTCACTGCTTAACGATGCATCGTAAACTTTAAGGAGCCTTTCGTGCCAAGCCTGTGTAAACACAGGCAAGTATAGCCTCCCAGCCGAGGCAGAGTTCAGAGTTCAGGGATCACAACACGGACACCAAATCTCGGGAACAATGAGACCGTGTTAACCCTTACACTGCCGCTCAGGGGTATTGTGTACTGGAGAGGGACTTTGTTAACCCTTACACTGCTGCACAAGGGTATTGTATACAGGAGTGGGACTGTGTTAACCCTCACACAGTTGCAGCGGCTCTGTGTACAGGAGTGGGACCTTTCCCGTAATAAATCATGACACCACCACCAACCAAAAACGTTTTCGGAGAGCTACCTCTGTAATGCAGGACCGTTAGACAAAGCAAGATCCCAATAAACTTAAAGAGAACTCATGTGCCTCACAGCTCCAGAGACCCGGGTTCAATCTCGACCTCTGGTGCTCTGTGTGTGTGTGTGTGTGTGTGTGTGTGTTTGTGTGGAGTTTGCACCTTCCCCCTGTGACCGCGTGGGTTTCCCCCAGGCGCTCCAGTTCCCTCCCAGATCCCAATGACGTGCAGGGTTGCTGGGTTAATCGGCCACAGTGAATTGTCCCCCTAGTGTGTGGGTGAGGGGTAGAATCTGGGGAAAGTCGATGGGAGTGTTGGGAGAATGGATTGCAAGGACAGTAAGTGGGGGAATGGGATTATGTAAGCTCACATAGAACCGATGGGCCGAACAGCCTCTTATGTTGTAAGGAAATATAGGAATGTGTAATGTCTTTCTCATTGATTACAGGGGGACCTTGATCAGCTGGGTAAGTGGGCCAAGGAATGGCAAATGCAGTTTAATTCCGATAAGTGTGAGGTGCTGCATTTTGGAAAGTCAGTTCAAGGTAGGACTTTCACAGTGAACGGTCGGGCCCTGGGGACTGTTGTAGAACAGAGGAGCCTTGGAGTTCAGGTACATGGTTCCCTGAAAGTGGCGTCACAGGTAGACAGGGCGGTGAAGAAGGCGTTTGGCAGGCTGTCCTTCATCAGTCAGGGCACTGAGTATAGAAGTTGGGAGGTCACGGTGCATTGTACAGGACACTAGTGAGGCCTCACTTGGAGTATTGTGTTCAGTTTTGTTCACCCTGCTATAGGGAAGGTTATTAAACTGGAAAATGTGCAGAAAATATTTACAAGGATTTTCCCAGGACTCAAGGGACTGGGTTAGACAGGTTAGGGCTTTTTTCCTTGGATTGTAGGAGACCGAGGGGTGACCTTATAGAGGTGTATAAAATCACGAGGGGCATAGATAGGGTGAACGCACACAATATTTTTCCCAGGGTTGGGGAATCAAGAACTGGGCATAGGTTTAAGGTGAGAGGGGAAAGATTTAATAGGAACCTGAGGGGCAACTTTTTTTACACAGAGGGTGGTCAGTATATGGAGCGAGCTGCCAGAGGAAGTGGTTGAGGCAGGTACAATAACAACATTGAAAAGACATTTGGACAGGTACATGGATAGGAAAGGTTTGGAGGGATATGGGCCAAACACGGGCAAATGGGACTAGCTTGGATGGGAATCTTGGTTGGCATGGACCAGTTGGGCCGAAGGGCCTGTTTCCCTGCTGTGTGACACTATGACTCTGTGAGGCTGCTTCCTTCTCAGTCTACGATTGCAGTCTCCGAGAAGTCTGTGGATTAACACTCGTCCAAAGGACAATGCTCCCTCAGTACTGGCCCTGGAAGTGTAAGCCTAGATTGTAGACCCTACTCTCCAAAACAGACCTCAGCTCCCTGAAACCCGAGGCACAAGCAGAACACTCCCGGTCACCGGCATCATTTGAGGGACGCAGGGCAGCCAATTTGCCCGGGGAAAGCATTTTCGGGAAGGAGCCAAGGCCTCCTAACACATGATATCCGGCAGCCTGGGCGGGGGAGTGGGACCTGGTCCCGGAATGTGAAACCTGAATCTGAAGGGTGCTGAGTTCTGTCAGGGGAATGATCCCAGGGGGAGTCGGCCTCTGGAGACAATGCAAGCAGTGTGCGGTCGCCTGGCACGCTGGCGTAGAGAGAGGAGGAGAAGATGCAGTGACCTAGATGACTTGTTAAAAACAGGCCTGGGCTGTTACTGTTTCTTCTGAAAACCCAGCCTGGGGCCACAGACTCTTGTCTCATGAATGAATGTTTCTTGCACTTATAGGACACAGAACAGTACAGCACAGGAACAGGCCCTTTGGCCCAACACGTCTGTGCTGACCATGATGCCAAATTAAACTTGTGCCTTCTGCCTGCACGCCCATATCCCTCTGTTCCCTGCTTGTCCATGTGTCTGTTTTAATGCCTCTTAAACACCACTATGGTATCTGCCTCCACCGCCTCCCCTGACAGCTTGTTCCAGGCACCCACCGCTCTCTGTGCAAACAACCTGCCTCGTAAATCTCGTCCCCCTCCCACCTTAAACCTACACTCTCTGTTATTTGATATTTTCAACCTGGAGAAAAGATTCTCTACTCTACCTACGCCTCTCGTAAGTGGGCAGGCACGGTAGTGTAGCGGTTAGCGTAACGCTATTACAGCACTAGTGACCCGGGTTCAATTCCGACCGCTGTCTGTAAGGAGCTTGTACGTTCTCCCTGTGTGCCTGCGTGGATTTCTTCCGGGTGCTCTGGTTTCCTCCCACATTCCAAAGACGTACGGGTTAGGAAGTTGTGGGCATGCTATGTTGGCGATGGAAGCGTGGCGACACTTGCGGGCTGCCCCCAGAACACTCTACGCAAAAGGTGCATTTCACTGTGTGTTTCAATGTACATGTGACTGATAAAGATATCTAAAAACCTCTATCAGGTCTCCCCTCAGCCTCCGACGCTCCAGAGAAAACAACCCAAGTTTGTCCAACCTTTCCTTGAAGTGCATGCCGTTCAGGATCCTGGTGAACCTCTTCTGCACCAAAGCCCTCACGTCGTTCCTGTAATGGAGCAACCAGAACTGCACACAATACTCCATGTGCCGGCCTGAACAAAGTTTGATACAGCGGCAACATGACTTCCTGTCCCTTATAATGCCCCAACTAATAAAGGCAGATATGCTACAGGCCTTCTTTACCACTCTAGCCACTCGTGTTGCCACTTTCAGGGAGCTGTGGACTTGGACCTCAAGATCCCTCAGTACATCAATGCTCCTAGGGGTCCTGCCTTTAACTGTGTACTTTCTTCTTGCACGGTAGTGTAGCGGTTAGCATAAACACTATTACAGCGCCAGTGACCCGGGTTCAATTCCGGCCGCTGTCTGTAAGGAGTTTGTACGTTCTCCCAGTGTCCGCGTGAGTTTCCTCCGGGTGCTCCGGTTTCCTCCCACATTCCAAAGACGTACGGGTTAGGAGCTGTGGGCGTGCTATGTCGGCGTCGGAAGCGTAGCGACACTTGCAGGCTGCCCCCAGCACATTCTCAGAAATGCAAAAAAAAATGCACTTCACTGTGAGTTTCGACGTACATGTGACTAATTAATAAATATCTTACCTTATTTGACCACCTCAACACCTCACACTTGCCCAGATTAAATTCCATCTGCCATTTAGTGCCACCTCATGTAAAAAATCCACCTCGGAGAGTGTGAACAGGAAGCTCCAGAAGAAAGGAGGAGGAGGTTCAGACATCAAGCCTGCTCCATGGTTCACTGAGGATGTTTTCTCCAGCTCGTTGTGTTCACGCTAACAAACTTCTACAGCCGCAGCGTCGAGAGTATCCTGACTGGTTGCATCAGGGTCTGGGACGGCAATTTGAATGCACAGGAATGTAAGAAGCTGCAGAGAGCAGTGAACTCAGCCCAATACATCACGGGCACAGCCCTCCCCACCATCGGGAGTATCTACAGGAGGTGCTGCCTTAAGAAGGCAACATCTAAGATTTCTTTACTAGTCACATGTACATCGAAACACACAGTGAAATGCATCTTTTGTGTAGAGTGTTCTGGGGGCAGCCCGCAAGTGTCGCCACGCTTCCGGCACCAACATAGCATGCCCACAACTTCCTAACCCGTACGTCTTTGGAAAGTGGGAGGAAACCGGAGCATCTGGAGGAAACCCATGCAGACACGGGGAGAACTTACAAACTCCTTAGAGACAGTGGCCAGAATTGAACCTGGGTCGCTGGCGCTGTAATAGCGTTACGCTAACTGCTACACTACTGTGCCTGCCCACCATCCAGGCCATGCCATCTTCTCGCAGCTCCCATCGGGCAGGAGGTACAGAAGCCTGAAGTCCCCACACCACCAGGTTCAGGAACAGCAACTTCCCTTCAACCATTCGGTTCTTGAACCAACCGGCACAACTCTGATCACTACCTCAGTACAGCAACACTGTGACCACTTTGCACTACAGTGGACTTTGTTTTTTTTCTAATTGTGTTCTTTCTTGTATAATTTATGTTAATTTACGTTTTTCTTGTGAATGTTGTGCCTCTGATGCTCTGTGCCTGTGATACTGCTGCAAGTAAGTTTTTCATTGCACCTGTGCACACATGGACTCGTGCACGTGACTATAAACCTGACCTTGACTTTTCACAGAACATGATTGAGGTTCCTGGTGCTGTGCTGGGAGACAGATTCACTCCCTTGGAGGATGTGACATTAACCTGAGGCAGGCCCCAAACCACCTCTCAGCTTGGACGCTAACGATCCCAGAAAGGTTTTTCAAAGTGTACGGTTGGCATGGTGGCATTGTAGTTAATTCTGCTTTTAGATAGACAAATGAACATGCAGGGAATGAGTGAGATAGATCATGTGCAAGCAGATAGGTTTAGTATAATTCGGCACAGACAATGTGGGCCGAAGGCCCTGTTCCTGTGCTGGACTGTTCTGTGTTATAGAACATCGAACGTTACAGCACAGTACAGGCCCTTCGGCCCACAATGTTGTGCCGACATTTTATCCTGCTCTAAGATCTATCTAACCCTTCCCTCCCACATAGTCCCCTATTTTTCTATCATTCATGTGTCTATCTAAGAGTATCTTAAATGTCCCTAATGTATCTGCCCCCACAACCTCTGCCGGCAGTGCGTTTCCATGCACCCACCACTCTCTGTGTAAAAAACGTACCCCTGACATCCCCCTTATACCTTCCTCCAATCACCTTAAAATGATGCCCCCTCGTGTTAGCCATTGTTGCCCTGGGAAAATGCCTCTGACTGTCCACTCGATCTATGCCTCTTATCATCTTGTACACCTCTATCAAATCACCTCTCATCCTCCTCCTCTCCAAAGGGAAAAGCCCTAGCTTGCTCAACCTATCCTCATAAGACATGCTCTCCAATCCAGGCAGCATCCTGGTAAATCTCCTCTGCTGTTAAATGTTCAGGGCAACATTTAAGATATCTTTATTAGTCACATGTACATCAAAACGCACAGTGAAATGCATCTTTTGCGTAGAGTGCTCTGGGGGCAGCCCGCAAGTGTCGCCACACTTCCAGCGCCAACATAGCATGCCCACAACTTCCTAACCCGTACGTCTTTGGAATGTGGGAGGAGACTGGAGCACCCGGAGGAAACCCACGCAGACACGGGGAGAACGTACAAACTCCTTACAGACCGTGGCCGGAATTGAACCCAGGTCGCTGGTGCTGTAATAGCGTTACACTAACCGCTACGCTACCATGCCAGCCCTTATTAATTCAACAACTTCAGTAAATAATCATTGTATCCACACTAACTCAAACTTTCTCACTCCTCGTAACCTCAGATTTCATTCATTGCCTCCCTCCCACACACCTTTCCTCAGCCGTCAAAGCCTCACCATGCATATTCCATGGTTCTGCGCATTACTGCAGTGTGCGTTTATATGTGCTGCTTTAGAATCATAGAACATAGAACAGTACAGCACAATACAGGCCCTTCAGCCCACAATGTTGTGCCGACCTTTAAACCTCGCCTAAGACTATCTAACCCCTTCCTCCCACATATCGCTCTATTTTAAATTCCTCCATATGCTTATCTAACAATCTCTTGAATTTGACCAATGTACCTGCCTCCACCACCGCCCCAGGCAGCGCATTCCATGCCCCAACCACTCTCTGGGTAAAAAACCTTCCTCTGATATCTCCCCACCCATTACTTTAAAGACATGCCCTCTTGTATTGAGCATTGGTGCCCTGGGAAAGCCCTCTATCTATTCCTCTTACTATCTTGTACACCTCTATCATGTCTCCTCTCATCCTCCTCCTCTCCAAAGAGTAAAGCCCTAGCTCCCTTAGTCTCTCCTCATGCTGCATACTCTCTAAACCAGGCAGCATCCTGGTAAATCTCCTCTGCACCCTTTCCAATGCTTCCACATCTTTCCTATAATGAGGCGACCGGAACTGGACACAGTACTCTAAGTGTGGTCTAACTAGAGTTTTGTAGAGCTGCATCATTACTTCACGGCTCTTAAACTCGATCCCTCGACTTATGAAAGCTAACATCCCACAAACTTTCTTAACTACCCTATCCACCTGCAAGGCAACTTTCAGGGGTCTGTGGATATGGACTTTATCCACATAACTTTAGCCTGCATTTCTACAGGCTATTTTAGATTGCACGTCTACGCACCATTTTAGCCTGTGTTTCCATGGATGACTTGAGCAAGTGTTGTTCCCGTGCCGCAGAATCTCCAGCCTATGCAGTCCACAGACAAATCATTGCACAGGCCGAGACCCTTCGTCAGGACTGGAAAGGAAGAGGGCAGAAGCCAGAATAAGAAGGTGGGGGGAGGGGGAGGAGCACATGTGGGCAGGGGAGAGGTGAGTCCAGGTGAGGGGGGTAGGTAGGTGGGTGGGGGAGGAAGGTGGGAAGATGTAAGAAGCTGATAGGTAGAAGAGGCCAAGGGCTGAAGAAGAAGGAGAGGGCAGTGGACCATGGAATAAAGGATGGGGGAGGGGACGAGAGGAGGTCATCAAGGTGGGGGAAGGGAGTCACAGGAATAAGGGAAGACAAGGGAGTGGGGGGTGGGACTGGGGGGGGAGAAAAGGAGAGGGTGGCTTTACCGGAAGTTGGAGAAATCGATGTTGAGGCCGTCAGGTTGGAGACTCCCGAGGCGGAATATGAGGTGTTGCTCCTCCAACCTGCGCCTGGACTCAACGTGGCAGTAGAGGAGGCCGTGGACAGACATGTCAGTTGTGGGAGTGGGATGTGGAATTGAAGTGGGTGGCCACCGGAGGTCCTGGCTGTTGTGGCGGACGGAGCGAAGGTGCTCGACGAAGCGGTCACTCCCAATCTGCGTTGGGTCTCACCGATGTAGAGGAGGCTGCACCGGGAGCGCCGGACGCAATAAGTGACCCCCTCGGACTGGACTCACAGGTGAATCATTGCACAGGGAAGGTTGCAGTGGGGATTAAGGTGGCCATTCAGGCTGTCAGATTGTGGGAGGCTGTGTTTTGGTTGTGTGGATGTTTAGGCGGCAGTGGTATAGAGTTACATGGCACAGAAACAGGCCCTTCGGCCCAACTGTTCCTTGCTGATCAAGGTGCTCCATCCAAGATAGTCCCATTTGCCAGCATCCCTCTAAACCTTTCCCATCTGTGTACCTGTCCAACTGTCTTTTAAAAGTTGTTATTGTACCTGCCTCAACCACTTCTTCTGGCAGCTCGCTCCACATACGCACCACAACCTGTGTAAAAAAGTTGCCCCTCAAGTTCCCATTAAATCTCTCCCCTCTCACCTAAACCTAAGCCAGATTAAACTGCATCTGCCATTTCTCTGCCCATATATGCAACTGATCTATATCCTGCTGTATCCTTTGGCAATCTTCTACACTTATCCACACCACCACCAACTCTTGTATCGTCTGCAGAATTACTAACCCACCCACCCATGTTTTTATCCAAGTCACTTATATGCACCACACACAGCAGAGGTCCCAGTACGGATCCCTGCGGAACACCACTTGTCACGGACCTCCAGCCAGAATAACTGCCACCGACCACTAAGAGATTCTCCTCAAGTTCTGGCTGCACTTCAGCCCCACACTCCTGATCTTTGGTCACCCGGTGCGGTGGGGGGGTGGTGGTGGGAGTGGGCAGGGTGGTGGTCAGTTTGTCCCTGGGCCTGGCCAAGGAGGCCATTCACGGGTCTAGGCGGCAGGGCAGTTGAGGGTTCTTCCCGAGCCGACTGCCTGCCCCCTCTTCCGCATGCCCATGTGTGTCCCCGGAGAAGGAGCACGCGGTATCCACGGGTACAACGGGGGCTTTCCAGGACCGGTGGGTACCCCAGGGGCTCAAGTACGTTCTGGATAGTGATGTTGTAATTTGAAGCTATTGACTGTAAATAGTGTGAATTGTGGAATATTGATGTGATGCTGTAATCACTGAATAAACCTCTGGAAAGGAAAACAAAATATTAGGCGGCAGTCAGGAAACGTGATTGAGAGGTTTCGGAGTGGATAATAGAGGAAGCTGTCAATTAACACAGTGAGGAAATGTGCATCGAACAGCCTTCAGAAAAGGGAATCTGATGTTAGGTCTGTGGGGCGTAAAAAGGGATTCCTGCAGTCATCCAGTCTTAAAGAGACACAGCACAGAAAGAGGCCCTTCGGCCCACCGAGTCCGTGCCGACCATCAATCACCCATTTACACTGATCTCATTTCACTCTCCCCACATTCTCATCAACTTCCCCCAGATCCTACCCCTCACACACACAGTATGGACGATTCACACACACACACACACACACACACACACACACACACACACACACAGAGCTCTGGAGGTCAGGATTGAACCCACACACACACACACACACACACACACACACACACACACCACACACACAGAGCGCTGGAGGTCGGGATTGAACCCACACACGCAAAACACACACACACACACACACACACAGAGCGCTGGAGGTCGGGATTGAACCCACACACGCAAAACACACACACACACACACACACACACACACACACACACACACACACACACACACACAGAGTGCTGGAGGTACACAGCGCTGGAGGTCAGGATTGAACCCACACACAACACACACACACACAACACATACATGCAACAGACATACACAACACACAACACCAACACAAACAGCACTGGAGGTCAAGATCGAACCCACGGACAGCACACAGACAACAAACGCACACACACACACACACACACACACACACACACAGAGCGCTGGAGGTCGGGATTGAACCCACACACGCAAAACACACACACACACACACAGAGCGCTGGAGGTCGGGATTGAACCCACACACGCAAAACACACACACACACACACACACACACACACACACACAGAGCGCTGGAGGTCGGGATTGAACCCACACACGCAAAACACACACACACACACAGAGCGCTGGAGGTCGGGATTGAACCCACACACGCAAAACACACACACACACACACACACACACACACACACACACAGAGTGCTGGAGGTACACAGCGCTGGAGGTCAGGATTGAACCCACACACAACACACACACACACAACACATACATGCAACAGACATACACAACACACAACACCAACACAAACAGCACTGGAGGTCAAGATCGAACCCACGGACAGCACACAGACAACAAACACGCACACACACACACACACACACACACACACACACACACACACACAGACACACACACACACACACACACACAGCGCTGGAGGTTGGGATCGAACCTATGTCTCTGGAGCTATGAGGCGGCGGCTGTACCCACTGCGCCACTGTGCCGCCAGCATGTAAGACCCCACAGTGGAAGGTGAGAGTTGCAGCTATAAATATCAGAGGTGATAACCTGGGCGAGGGAACTGTCAGCCACACAATGAGAGGGAGGAAACAGCCAGGAGTTCTCAGGCTGGATCAGATGTTGGAAGCGAGATTGTCCATTGAGTTGCCCAGCCAAGACAAACAGATCTATGGTTGGCTCTGCGTGTGATCTCACTGGCGATGTGCGAGCCTTGTCTGTCACTGCTTGCTGTGCCAGCAGTGAGCACAGACCCTGGCAGCAGGCCAGCGCAGAACAATGGCTGGTCCTCCTGGGACACACGTCAACCAGACGAGCAGTGAATGGACAAGGATCGGCGGGGGAGCAGGGGCAGCGGGCTCATGGGGGGAGAGAGGAGGGACGTGATGGGGGGAGAGGGGAGGGGTAGGGTGGGGGGAGAGAGGAGGGATGTGGTGGGGGAGAGGAGAGGGGAGGAACGTGGTGGGGGGAGTGGGGAGGGGCGTGGTAGGGGAGTGGGGAGGGGTAGGGTGGGGGGAGAGGGTAGGGGTGTGGTGGGGGAGGGGGGAGGGATGTGGTGGGGGAGAGGGGAGGGGTAGGGTGGGGGGAGAGGGTAGGGGTGTGGTGGGGGAGGGGGGAGGGGTAGGGTGGGGGAGAGGGGAGGGGTAGGGTGGGGGAGGGGGGGAGGGGTAGGGTGGGGGAGAGGGGAGGGGTAGGGTGGGGGAGGGGGGAGGGGTAGGGTGGGGGAGAGGGGAGGGGTAGGGTGGGGGAGAGGGGAGGGGTAGGGTGGGGGAGGGGGGAGGGGTAGGGTGGGGGAGAGGGGAGGGGTAGGGTGGTGGAGGGGGGAGGGGTGTGGTGGGGGAGGGGGGAGGGGTAGGGTGGGGGAGAGGGGAGGGGTAGGGTGGGGGGAGAGGGGAGGGGTAGGGTGGGGGAGAGGGGAGGGGCGTGGTAGGGGAGGGGGGAGGGATGTGGTGGGGGGAGAGGGGAGGGGGGAGGGGTAAGGTGGGGGAGGGGGGAGGGGGTAGGGTGGGGGGAGGGGGGAGGGGTAGGGTGGGGGAGTGGGGAGGGGTAGGGTGGGGGGAGGGGGGAGGGGTAGGGTGGGGGAGTGGGGAGGGGGGGAGGGGTAGGGTGGGGGAGTGGGGAGGGGTAGGGTGGGGGGGAGTGGGGAGGGGTAGGGTGGGGTAGTGGGGAGGGGTAGGGTGGGGGAGAGGGGAGGGGCGTGGTGGGGGAGTGGGGGAAAGTGTGGGTGGAGAAGGGGGGATGTGGCGGGGAGAGGGGGCAGGGTGGGGGGAGAGGGCAGGGCAGGGCAGGGCAGGACACGTGGAGAAACCTTTCGCATTGCTGTTCTGATTTAAATATGAACATTCGATCCGAATCCAATTCCGCCTCAGATCCACACTCGCTCTTGCTGTAACCCTTCATCTCTCTCCTCTCCCTCTCTCTCCATCCTACTCTCGATCTGTCCTTCCCTCCTCTCTCTCTCAGTCCCTCTTTCGTCCCATTTCTCATTCTCTCTCTCACTCCTTCTCTCTCCCCCTCTCTCCCTCTGTCCCTTTCTCTCTCTCTCGCCTTCTCTTCCCCCTCTCTCCCCTCTCTCTTCCTCCCCTCTCTCTCCCTCCCCTTCCCTCTCTCTCCCTCCCTCTCTCCCTCCCCTCTCTCCCCCCTCTCTCTCCCTCCCTCTCTCTCTCTCCCACCCTCTCTCCCTCCCCTCTCTCTCCCACCCTCTCTCCCTCCCTCTCTCTCTCTCTTCCTCCCTCTCTCTCCCCTCTTTCTCTCTCCCTCCCCTCTCTCTTCCTCTATCTTTCTCCCTGCACCCCCCCCCCCCCCACACACCTCTATTTCTCTGCACCCTTTAGCTCTGGTTACCTGTATAAATAGACCAGGAGTGGGAGGACTCGGGCACCCTCGGCGCTGCTCAACCTGTTAATGAGATCATGACTGATCTGTTTGGAACTCTGACCCCATTCCCACCTCTCCCCCCATGACTCTTCACCCCCTCACTTTCCACAAACCAATCTCCCCCCCGCCTTAAAAATGGTCACAAGACTCTGCTCCTTTGAGAGTCCCAAAGACTCACAACCCTACAACACCCTCTCCGCACCCACCCTGTTGAGACCCCTCAAGGTCTTATGTTTCAATCGTGTCGCCTCTCACTTCTCTAAACTCCAGTGGACACAAGCCTGGTCCGTCCAACGTTAAGGCCACCAGCCCTTTCCAGGTATAAATCTGGTAAACCTTCGCTGAACCATCTCCAATGCATTAACGTCCTTGGAGACACCAGAGTCTGCAGATGCTGGAAATCTGGAGCAACACACAAGATGCTGGAGGAACTCAGCGGGTTGGGCATCATCTGTGAAGGGAGATGGACAGTCAACGGAAGTGGACAGATCTTGACCTGAAACGTCGACGGTTCATTTCCCTCCACAGATGCTGCCCGACCCGCAGAGCTCCCCCAGCATCTTGTCTGGGAGATGTCTTCCCTTCAATATAGGGAGCAGTACTGTACTCCTGATGTGCAGGATGGATGAATCAGGTGCGTTGGGGGGGGAATTGGGTTTACATTCACCAGACTGAAGAAAGAGAGGTGACCTCAATCGTCATTTATAAAATCCTAACGGGGTTGGATAGGCGAGGTGAGGGAGGATGTTCTTGATGGCTCGCAAAAGCAGGGGTCTTATCTTAAGGATATGGCATAGACCATGTCGGACTGAGGTGAGGAGAGATTTCTTCGCCCAGAAAGCGGTTAATGTGGGGATGTCTCTCTCTCAGGCGGTGAGCTCTAGAACACCCTCCACCTCTCGTCCTTGCTCTCTCTCCCGCCCCTGCGTGTGCCTTGAGCTCTTTATAACCCGCTCCCTCTCCCCCCCGCCTCCATCCCCCTCCCTCCCCCACCATTGCCTCTGATCCAAGTCTCACTCCGTGTAACAAGGGAGGCGATTCAGTCCCTCGGGGTGTTGCTCCGCACAGTTAGAACTTAAATCGATCTGCAGCACAGTGGACAATCTGCTGGAGAACTCAGCGGGTTGAGCAGCATCTGTGGGGGGAGAGGGATTGTCAATGCTTCAGGTTAATGAAGGTTAAGGAGGTTGGACTTGTCACTGAACACTCCAGTGAACTACAGATGTTGAAAGTGTCCTGACTGGTTGCGTCACGGTCTGGTACAGCAATTCGAATGCGCAGGAGCGTAAGAAGCTGCAGAGAGCAGTGGACTCTGCCCAATACATCACGGACACATCCCTCCCCACCATCGGGAGTATCTACAGGAGGTGCTGCCTCAAGAAGGCAACATCCACCATCAAAGATCCCCATCATCCGATCCGTGCCATCTTCTCGCAGCTCCCATCGGGCAGGAGGTACAGAAGCCTGAAGTCCCACACCACCAGGTTCAGGAACAGCTACTTTCCTTCAACCATTCGGTTCTTGAACCAACCTGCACAACCCTAATCACTGCCTCAATACAGCGACACTGTGACCACTTCGTACTACAGTGGATGTTGTTTTTTAGTTCCAATTGTGTTCTTTCTTGTAAAAATTGGGTTTAATTGATGTTTTTCTTGCGAATGTTGTGTCTCTGACGCTGTGTGCCTGTGACGCTGCTGCAAGTAAGTTTTTCATTGCACCTGTGCACACATGGACTTGTGCAGATGACAATAAACTTGACTTTGACTTTGACTTTGAAACCCTGCCTCAGGACTGAGAGCGGAGAGTGGTCAACCTCTGCCTAGACTCCACTAACCTGCTTTTACACTTGTTCCGTGGCCTGTCCCTTTAAGGGCTCTGGGGCTCATGGGGTTGAGCACGGAGGCCACAGATCCAGGGGCAGAGTGTGTGGGGGGAGGAGGAGGAGGGGGAACCGTTTCCAGTGGGGGAGAGAGCATAGACAAAGGTGTCACCACCCAGAGACAACCTGATGGAGGTATCCACTAGACAGGGAGTCACAGGACGGGGAAGGGGGTGTCATCAGTTTTAAACCAGTATCCGTCTCTCCCTGTTCTGGGACTTCTTCCCCTTGTCCGTTCCCAGACGTGAGAAAGAGAAGCCACTCTGACCCTCGAGTCTGCTGTACCGTCTGATAACGTAAACCCTTCTCCCAACCGTACCTTCTCTCCCCACCCCAACCACTGATTCCCGTCGACAATGGCCCTTGAATTTACTCAAGACCACAGCGTCCATGTTGGGAAGGGAGGGACTTAAATTTGTCTCCATTGAGAAGTTCCCCCATCTCAGTCCAAAATGGGTTAGAGTCTGCCCCGAGTTCCGAACTCTCCCTCCTGAGGAGGAATCCCCTCAGGAATCCCCTGCAGCATTTCCCCTTCTCAGTGAGGTCTCCACTCATTCGGAATTTGACTCAATCCTGAAGACAACATAGAACATTACAGCACAGTACAGGCCCTTCGGCCCACAATGTTGTGCCGACATTTTATCCTGCTCTAAGATCTATCTAACCCTTCCCTCCCACATAGCCCTCCATTTCTCTATCATTCATGTGTTTATCTAAGAGTCTCTTAAATGTCCCTAATGTATCTGCCCCCACAACCTCTGCCGGCAGTGCGTTCCACGCACCCACCACTCTCTGTGTAAAAAACGTACCCCTGACATGCTCCTTATACCTTCTTCCAATCACCTTAAAATTATGTCCCCTTGTGTTAGCTATTGTCGCACTGGGAAAAAGTCTCTGACTGTCCACTCGATCTATGCCTCTTATCATCTTGTACACCTCTATCAAGTCCCCTCTCATCCTCCTTCTCTCCAAAGCGAAAAGCCCTAGTTCACTCAACCTATCCTCATAAGACATGCTCTCCAATCCAGGCAACATCCTGGTAAATCTCCTCTGCACCCTCTCTAAAGCTTCCACATCCTTTCTATAATGAGGCGACCGGAATTAAATACAATACTCCAAGTGTGGTCCCACCAGAGTTCTATAGAGCTGCAACATCACCTCGTGGCTCTTGAAATCAATACCCCAACTAATGAATCTCCATATGCCTTATTAACAACCCTATCGACCTGCGTAGAAACCTTGAGGGATCTATGGACGTGGACCCCAAGGTCCCTCTGTTTCTCCACACTGCTAAGAGTCCTGCCATTAACCTTGTATTCTGCCTTCAAATTCAATCTCCCAAAGTGTATCACTTCACACTTTTCCGGGTTGAACTCCATCTGCCACTTCTCAGCCCAGCTCTGCATTCTATCAATATCCTGTTGTAATCTACAGCAACCTTCTACACTATCCACAACACCACCAACCTTTGTATCATCAGCAAACTTACTAACCCACCCTTCCACATCCTCATCCAAGTCATTTATAAAAATTACAAAGAGCAAGGGTCCCAGAACAGATCCCTGTGGAACACCATTGGTCACCAAACTGCGGAACTGCCCTGATCCTGGGAAACCGTCACCTACACGGGTTTTCCTTTGAGAGCAAAGGAATTCTTCCTTTGGTCTGAAGCTGAATTCCAGCGCAACTTTGGAGGTCGGTTATATTTTTAATTTATTTATCTTTTCAGATGTGGGCATCGCTGGAAAGGCCAGCATTTATTTCCCATCCCTAACTGCCCCTTGAGAGGTAGGAGTGAGCCGCCTACTTGCAGGCCTTCTGGTGAAGTTGCCCCTGTGGCACTGTTGAGGAGAGAGTTCTAGGGTTCAGACCCAGTGACAGTGTAGGAACGGTGATAGACCTCCAAGTTGGGACGGGGTGTGGCTTGGAGGGGAACCTGCAGGCGGCGGTGCTCCCCTGCACCCCACCGCCCTCGTCCTTCTCGGCGGGAGAGGCGGCGGGTTCTGGAGTAGCTGGGGTGGGTAGCTGCAGCATGTTCTGTAGACGGCACGCACTGCGGCCACTGTGCGCCGGCAGTGGGAGGGAGGGGGTGTTTGGAGGGGTGGGTGGTGGATGGGGAGCCGATCGAGCGGGCTGCTCTGGCCCGGGCAGTGTCGAGCTTCTCGAGAGTTGTTGGAGCCACACTCACCCAGGCAAGGAAACTGCGGAGAGTTGTGGACATGGCTCAGCACATCACGTAAACCAGCCTCCTTGCCTTGTTATGTTTACTTTGCTGTGTAAATTATGTATAATTTATGTTAATTCAAGTTTATGTTAAGTTTATGTTAGGCTAAGGAAGTTCGGCATGTCCCCGTTGACCCTCACTAACTTTTATTGATGCACCCTAGAAAGCATCCTATCCAGATGCATCACGGCTTGGTATGGCAACTGCTCTGCCCAGGACCACAAGAAACTGCAGAGAGTTGTGGACACAGCCCAGCGCATCACAGAAACCAGCCTCCCCTCCTTGGACTCCGTCTACACTTCCCGCTGCCTCGGGAAAGCAGCCAATATAATCAAAGACCCCCACCCACCCCGGACATTCTCTCTTCTCCCCTCTCCCATCGGGCAGAAGATACAAAAGCCTGAAAGCACTTACCACCAGGCTCAAGGACAGCTTCTACCCCGCTGTTATAAGACTATTGAACGGTTCCCTCGGACAATAAGATGGACTCTTGACCTCACAATCTACCTCGCAGTGGCCCTTGCACCTTATTGTCTGCCTGCACTGCACTTTCTCTGTAACTGTAACACTATATTCTGCATTCTGTTATTGCTTTTCCCTTGTACTACCTCGATGTACTGATGTGATGAAATGATCTGTATGGATGGCATGCAAAACAAAGATTTTCACTGTACCTCAGTACGTGTGACAATAATAAACCAATCCCAATTACCAGTTAAGCAGAGAGTGTTCCACTGCACTCCTGACTTCGGCCTGGTAGATGGCAGAAAGATAGTGTGGCGGATGTTGAGTACATGGACTGTAATGTGAAAGGTCATGGCTGTCATGTGACGCCACTAGGTACTGGTCGAAAGTGACACCACTGTCAATCAGGGTCTAGCCCCACCCAGCCATTAGCAGCACACTCTGACCATTGGTCCCTGTGCACACCTCTCATACCTGGCCATGACCCATTGGACTTCTTGAATTACCTGAGCTAGATCCACCCAGCTCTCCAGCACAATAAAGGATACCACATGTGTGTGGCCCTTCCTCTCTTTTGATTGCTGTCGGGGTTGAAACCATGTCGAGTAACCACTGGTAAGAGTGTGTGCGTCCACAGGGGCTTAGGGGCGTTTTTAAGTAGATTCCCAGTAGCATAGAGCCGTTGCTTGTCCCAGAGGCAGGGAGAGGTTCAGGCACAGTATTGCATTTTTTCCCTAACCAGTTGTAACGAGTTTAGTGTGTGTGTGTGTGTGTGTGTGTGTGTGTGTGTGTGTGTGCGCGCGCACTTCACCCCTGTTGCGACTCCCCTCACGTTTCGCGATCACCCAAGCGCGTGAGTGTGCATCCGTTCCCGTCATTCTGTTCCCGTGTTTGTCTTTGTAGATAAATTCTTTTTAAAATCCAAAGACTTGTGTCCGGATACCTCTGCCTTTGAGATCTGAAAGAACCTTTTCCCACAACATGGACTAACTCCACCTCTTTCCCCTCCCTCCCAGAACCAGTCCGAAAATAAGGGTTGGACATTCAGGAAAAAGATGGAAAATCTCCTCCTCCAGAGACAGGTGAATCTCTGGGGCTCCCTCCCTGAGAGTAGTGACTCGTGGACGGTGGAAAGGCCTTGGGGTTATCAGGAGGGGAGTCCACTCACCTCAGAATTCTTCTTCCATGTCAGTGGGTGGGACTGCCTCGCACCGGCCAATGAGGCGAGCAGAATCCAAAAGGGATCATTAAACAGATGAGATGAAAGGAAGAAAGAAAAGTCGGTGTGGAGAGAGCTGGTTAGTAGGTTCGCTGTCTGTTGTACACTGTCCGCTGTGTATTGGTTTATTATTGTCACTTGTACTGAGGTAGTGAAAAACTTGTCTTGCAAACTGGTCGTACAGGTCAATTCATTACACAGTGCAGTTACGTTGAGTTGGTACAGAGTGCATTGAGGTAGTACAGGTAAAAACAATAACAGTACAGAGTAAAGTGTCACAGCTACAGAGAAAGTGCAGTGCAATAAGGTGCAAGGTCACAACAAGGTAGATCGTGAGGTCAGAGTCCATCTCATCGTATAAGGGAACCATTCAATAGTCTTATCACAGTGGGGTAGAAGCTGTCCTTGAGCCTGGTGGTACGTGTCCTCAGGCTCTTGTATCTTCTACCTGATGGAAGAGGAGAGAAGAGAGGATGACCCGGGTGGGTGGGGTCTTCGATTATGTTGGCTGCTTCGCCAAGACAGCGAGAGGTGAAGACAGAGTCCAAGGAGGGGAGGTTGGCTTCCGTGACACACTGGGCTGTGTCCACAACTCTCTGCAGTTTCTTGCGGTCCCGGGCAGAGCAGTTGCCGTACCAAGCTGCGATGCATCCAGATAGGATGCTTTCTGTGGTGCATCAGTAAAAGTTGGTGAGTGTCAAAGGGGAGAAACCAAATTTCTTTAGCCTACTGAGGAAGTAGGCGCACTGGTGAGCTTTCTCGGCTGTGGCATCTACGTGATTTGACCAGGACAGGCTGTTGGTGATGTTCACTCCCAGGAACTCGAAGCTCTCAACCCTCTTGACCTCAGCACCATTGATGTAGACAGGTACATGTACACCGCCCCCTTTCCTGAAGTCAATGGGAGAATTAAGGAGGAGCTGATGGGGCTGTGAGAGACAGCAGGTTACAGGTTACAGGTTAAGTGCAGCTTAGGGACTGCTGGGGTTGCTGAGGAAGGATATACTGGCTTTGGAGGGGGTGCAGGGGAGGTTCACCAGGTTGATTCTGGAGATGAGGGGGGTTAGCCTGTGAGGAGCAATTAGTTGTCGCCTGGGAATATACTCACTGGACTTCAGAAGAATGAGAAGGGATCTTATAGAAACATATAAAATTATAAAAGGGATGTATAAGATTGAGTCAGGAAGGTTGTTTCCACTGGTAGGTGAGACTAGAACCAGGGGACATAGCCTCAAGATTTGGGGGAGTAGATTTAGGACTGGGATGAGGAGGAACTGCTTTTCCCAGAGAGTAGTGAACCTGTGGAATTCTCTGTCCAGGGAAGCAGTGGAGGCTCCCTCATTAAATATGCTGTATTTAAGACACAATTAGATAGATTTTTCATAAGATAAGATATCTTTACTAGTCACACGTACATCGAAACACACAGTGAAATGCATCTTTTGCCTAGAGTGTTCTGGGGGGCAGCCCGCAAGTGTCGCCACGCTTCCGGCGCCAACATAGCACGCCCACAACTTCCTAACCCGTACGTCTTTGGAATGTGGGAGGAAACCTGAGCACCCGGAGGAAACCCACACAGAGATGGGGAGAACGTACAAACTCCGTACAGACAGCGGCAGGAATTGAACCTCGGTCGCTGGCGCTGTAATAGTGTTATGCTAACTACTACACTACCGTGCTTGAGAAACAAAGGACTGCAGATGCTGGCATCTAGATGAAATCTGGATAGATTTTAAATTAAGGGTTCTGGGGAAAAGGCAGGTAGGTGGAACTGAGTCCACGGCCAGATCAGCCATGATCTTATTGAATGGTTGAGCAGGCTCGAGGGGCCTAGTCCTGCTCCTATTTCTTACGTATGTTCTTATGAGAGGCTCGATGGGCTGAACGGCCTCATTCTGTGCTTCAAGAAATGCGAATTTTTTCCCCCATCTACCTGTGTATGTGGGTGGGGGGGGGGGTGTGTGGGGGTTGGAGTCACATTAATTCCCCGCATTAAACCCTGGGAATTAAAGTCCGTAATCGCCCACTTTGCGATGCGGCTGGAGTTACATATAGGCTGGGACCTCCTCTCTACCCTCCCCCCTCACTCAGCCTCACTATTCCCCACCACCCCATTCCCAGACTTCACACAATGGGTTGAACAAAGGGAGCCCCTTCTACCTTCCTTCCCCTTGACGTAAGACATGGGAAAACTATTGGTGTTCCCCGGTACTACCTCAATGCTCTGTGACAAAATGATGGAAGTTTATCCCTGTAACTCGGTACATGTGACAGTAATAAGTCAATTTACCAATTTAAATGGATGTAGATGGGTGCCTGATGGCTAGCATTGACACTGTGGGCTGAAGGGTCTGTTTCTGTGCCGTGTGACTCCCCCACTCACCCAGTGTGGGCCCCCCTTCTAAAAGAGAGCCTCACGCAGTCAGGGCATCGAGTGACGTGGGCAATGTATTAACTGCCAGCTCACCTCTTTCAAACGTCCCACTGTAAGGGATTCCCGAGCCCTGGAAAAGATTCCTAGCCCTGGGTGAGGTGGAAGTGTCTGATCGAATGGCGTCTCGGCTCGCCCACAGCGAGCCGATCAGCAGCATCAAAAGGAACAGCGTTAACAATTTGTTGGGTGATTCAGACACTGACCCAGTTTGTCTTTCAAACTCGAATGACTGCATTGTTCATTTTAGAAGGATACATCAGGAAACAGCAATCAGTTTATTTTTTATTTTCCTTCCCTGAGGGTGAAAGGTCATGTGCACTGCCTTTTATCGGTGGTTTCCTCTGTACTGTAATCTTGTGGCGCCAGGATGAAGAAGGAAATATCCTCGCCTGCTCCGAATTCTAAATAAAATTAACCTCCACTACACCTCCACAATCCCACCCCTTTCCCTGCTGTTACATCAGCCCTGTCATCACCAGAGTAAGATCCAAGAGCTTTGTTTGTAAACCTATTACTTCTTGGGGCCTACTAAATTCAGGCTTCTGCACCATCGGAGCAGGGGAGGCCACTCAGTCCCTCGAGTGTCCTCCTATCGTGGTCTCCATCTAAAAGTCAAAGTCCAGTTTATTGTCATATGCACAAGTAAATTAGTTTATTATTGTCACATGTACTGAGGTACAGTGAGAAACTTGTCTTTTTGGGACAGTGTGGAGGCAGCTACACTCTGTGTCTGACCCCGGGAGTGTGCAATGGGACAATGTTAGAGGGAGCTTCACTCTATGTCTGACCCCGGGAGTGTGTGATGGGACGGTGTAGAGGGAGCTTCACTCTGTGTCTGACTCTGGGAGTGTGTGACGGGACAGTGTAGAGGGAGCTTCACTCTGTGTCTAACCCCAGGAGTGTGTGATGGGACGGTGTAGAGGGAGCTTCACTCTGTGTCTGACCCCGGGAGTATGTGACGGGACGGTGTAGAGGGAGCTTCACTCTGTGTCTGACCCCGGGAGTGTGTGATGGGACGGTGTAGAGGGAGCTTCACTCTGTGTCTGACCCCGGGAGTGTGTGACGGGACGGTGTAGAGGGAGCTTCAAAGGAGATGTGCGGGGCAAGTTTTTACAGAGTGGTGGGTGCCTGGGACGGGCTGCTGGGGGTGGGGGTGATATGAGAGGCCCCTGAACATGCAGGGAATGGTGGGATATGGCTCATGTGCAGGCAGATTGGCATCATGTTTGGTATCGACATGATGGGCCAAAGGGCCTGTTCCTGTGCTGTACTGTTCTGTGTTCCACTGATGTTGGAACAGACTAGAGGGGTAGAACAGCCTCCTCCTCCTGATGCCTCTGCTTGTGTGTCCCGCGTGAGAAGGTAAATCTCTCAGCTACTGTAGGACTGTGTCAAGGGCCGCGAGCTCTCCCTGCTCAGGAGCGTTCCCTTCGCCAACACTTGGAAGGTAAGGACCCATTCCATGCCCATCCTTCCTACTGGTCTCTCAAACCCTCGTTCATACGCATGAGGGGCGGAGGGGTCCTAAGTCAGGTGTTCGTAACCCAGGGAGGGCCCGTCGTATCCGAAAATCCATTGCTCTGGTCCTGAGTGTACTCAGTGACAGTGGGAGAGAGTTCCAAAGATTCCTCTCTCTCTGCGGGAAGAGAATTTCCATCTCTGTCCTGAATGTCCAACTCCGTATTTTTGGACTGTGACCCCTGGTTCTGGGACGGAGGGGGAAGGGGAAGAGTTAGTCCACACTTCCTTCCCTCCATCTACAAGACACAGGTCAGGAGTGTGACGGGACGCTCCCCACTGGCCTGGGTGAGTGTGGCTCCGACAACTCTCGAGAAGCCCGATGCCGCCTGGGACAGAGCAGCCCGCTCGATTGACTCCCCGTCCACCCCTCCCGAACACTCCCTCCCTCCATCACCGGTGCACAGTGGCTGTACCGTCTACAGAATGCAGATACTCACCCAGCCAGGGGAACCATGCCCCCAGCATGTACCCCATCAATCCTTGTAAAGAATTTTGTACGTTTCAAAAAGATCACCTCTCAGTTCTTCCAAACTCCAGTGATCTGAAATCCACGTCTGCTTAATCCGTCCTCGTGGGAAAATCTCGCCACCTCAGCAACCAATCCAATCGTCTGGTGGTGCCTCGGGAAAGCAGCCAACGTAACCAAAGACCCCTCTTACCCCCGGATATTCTCACTTCTCACCCCCTCCCATCGGGCAGAAGATACAAAAGCCTGAAAGCACGTACTACCAGGCTCAAGGACGGCTTCTATCCCGCTGTTATCAGACTCTTGAATGGTCCCCTAGTACGATAAAATGGACTCTTGACCTCATAATCTACCTCATTGTGGCCTTTGCACCTTATTGTCTGCCTGCACTGCACTTTCTCTGTAACTGTAACACTTTATTCTGCATTCTGTTATTGTTTTCCCTTGTACTACCTCAATGCACTGACGTGATGAAATGATCTGTCTGGATGGGATGCAGAACAAGTTTTTTCCCTGTATCTCAGTACGTGTGACAATAAACCAATTTACCAATTTGTTGAGCTCTCTCTGCCTCTTAAGGGTCCCGTTTTACCTTGTGACCCTAAAGTCCGCTCTCCTCACAAAATAAATCCAGGAACAAGAATTATCCCCAGACTCTCTCTCCTGTCTGGTTTCACAAACATCGGTCTCTGGTGTAAAGCAATTCCCTGGCCCTCCTCCTCCTCCTCCATCCCATTGGTGACGTTCTTAAACCACCACCACCTGGCTGGTCCCAGGAATGAAAGGGTTAATGAATGAGGAACATTTGACGTCTCTGGGATGCTGAAAGGCCTGGATAGAGTGGACGTGGAGCGGATGTTTCCATCAGCGGCAAAGTCAGGATCCGAGCTTCAGAATAAAGGGACGTCCCTTTAGAACTGAGATGAGGAGGAATTTCTTCAGTCAGAGGGCGGTGAATCTGTGGAATCCGTTGCCACAGAGGGCAAGTCATCGGGTGTAGTTAAGGCAGAGATCGATAGGTTCTTGATTGGTGAGGGGGTTAAGGGTTATGAGGAGAAGGGGGGAGAATAGGGTTGAGAAAAAATCAGCAGCGATTGAATGGTGGAGCAGACTCGATGGGCCGAATGGCCTAATCCTTCCCCCATACCGTATCGGTCCCCACACAAGGGTATCATTCATGCCTGTCCTAACCTTAAACCGGGAATTCCCCTCGGCAGTGGGTCTCCCAGAGGGAACGGACATTGAGAGGTGTAAGGTGTGCCGTCCCACCTGAGCTCAGTAGGTTATCAGATGTTAAAGGAATCAAGGAACAGGGCAGACTCCCTCTACACTGTACGGGGCTTCAGTTCAAGTTCATTGCCACAGGCATACATACCTAGGGTATAAATGCCAGGAAAATTAGCTTCTCGAAGCAGCAACACAGTATGTTACAGATATCACACAATTGGAATTGGTTCATTATTGTCACATGTACCGAGGTAGGGTGAAAAACTTAGTTTTTCCATACAGATAATTTCATCAGAGGGAGCATCACTCTGTGTCTGACCCCGGGAACTTCAAGGGGAAATAACAGAATGCAGAATAAAGTGTTCCAGTTACAGAGAAAGTGCAGTGCAGGCAGACAATAAGGTGCAAGGGCCACGACGAGGTAGATTGTGAGGTCAAGAGCCTATCTTATCGTATTAGTGGACCATTCAATAGTCTTATAACAGCGGGATAGAAGCTGTCCTTGAGCCTGGTGGTACATGTTTTCATGATTTGGTATCTTCTGCCCGATGGGAGAGGAGAGAAGAGAGAATGTCCTGGGGTGGGAGGGGTTTTTGATTATGTTGGCTGCTTTCCCGAGGCAGCGAGAGGTATAGACAGAGTCCATGGAGGGGAAGCTGGTTTCTATGATGTGCTGGGCTGTGTCCACAACTCTCTGCAGTCTCAGGCAGAGCAGTTGCCGTACCAAGCTGTGATACATCTGGATAGGATGCTTTCTATGGTGCATCGGTAAAAGTTGGTGAAGGTCAACGGGGACACGCCAAACTTCCTTAAGCCTAACTTAGCCTTAGGCACAGTAGTGTAGCGGTTAGTGTAACGCTATTACAGCACCAGGGACCCAAGTTCAAATCTGGTCGCTGTCTGTAAGGAGGTTTGTACGTTCTCCCCACGTGTCTGCGTGGGTTTCCTCCGGGTGATCCGGTTTCCTCCCACATTCCAAAGACGTACGGGTTAGGAAGTTGTGGGCATGCTATGTTGGCGCCGGAAGCGCGGCGACACTTGTGGGCTGCATCCAGAGCACTCTACACAAAAGGTGCATTTCACTGTGCATTTTGATGTACATGTGACTAATAAAGATATCTTAACATCTTATCTTAAGATAAACTTAACATAAAGTTAACATAAACAAATTAACATAAATTACACAACAAAATAAATATAACAACAGAGAGAGAAAAAGAAATCTTGTCTGAGGCAGCATTGGGGTGTCTCAGGGGGGGTTCTAGAACCTGACGCAGTGGGGAAGAAGCTGTAGCTCTGTGGGTGGAAGGTTGACGAGGCACTCCCGTCTAACGGAGAGTCACTTACACAGTCCGGCCATGTGCCTGGGTAGGTAGAGGTTGCTGAGCGAACAAAGCAGACAGGATGTTGCTCAGTCCCCTGTAGGAGCAGAACCTGTTGTCAATGGTGTGCGTTGCTGGTCACGGTGAAGATCGGGGTCAAGCAAGGCTCCAACACTTCCGGTCACTGTCAAGACCAAGTTCTTCAGGAGCAAAGCTGATGTGAAAATCAAGGAAGTTGCAGGAGTCTATGCAGTTATGGCATGGAATACGTTTGGGGACAGTGGTAAAGGTCTGTCACTTCTCAAGATAAAATGGGTTCCACACAGAGTGAAGCTCCCTCCACACTGTCCCGTCACACACTCCCGGGGTCAGACACAGAGTGAAGCTCCCTCTACACCGTCCCGTCACACACTCCCGGGGTCAGACATAGAGTGAAGCTCCCTCTACACCGTCCCGTCACACACTCCCGGGGTCAGACACAGAGTGAAGCTCCCTCTACACTGTCCCGTCACACTCTCCCGGGGTCAGACACAGAGTGAAGCTCCCTCTACACCGTCCCGTCACACACTCCCGGGGTCAGACACAGAGTGAAGCTCCCTCTACACCGTCCCGTCACACACTCCCGGGGTCAGACACAGAGTGAAGCTTCCTCTACACCGTCCCGTCACACACTCCCGGGGTCAGACACAGAGTGAAGCTTCCTCTACACCATCCCATCACAATCTCCACAGTCACACCACACAGCAACAGGCCCTTCAGCCTAACTGGTCCATGCCGACCAAGATTCCCATCTAAGCCAGTCCCATTTGCCTGCATTTGGCCCAAATCCCTCCAAACCTTCCCAACCGTGTACCTGTCCAAGTGCCTTTCAAATGTTGTTATTGTACCTGCCTCAACCACTCCCTCTGGCAGCTCGTTCCATATACGGACCACCCTCTGGGTGAAACAGTTACCCCTCAGGTTCCTATTAAATTTCTCCCCTCTCACCTTAAACCTGTGCTCTCTAGTTCTTGATTCCCCAACCCGGGGAAAAAGACAGCGTGCATTTACCCTACTGATGCCCCTCATGATGTTATAAGGTCACCCCTCATTCTCCTACGCTCCAGTGTCAAAGGTCCCAACCTGCTCAACCTCTCTCCATAACTCAATCCCTCGAGTCCCGGCAACACCCTAGTAATCTCCCTCTGCGCTCTCCAGGATACCGCCAGCCGCAGGGAGACAACAATGGGGTGGCAGTGCCCCCTGTGGGCAGATGCTGCTGACTGTACCCACACCGGTCTCAGTGGGAATGGGACCTCTACTGTTCACCCACAGTGTCCGCAGCTGTGTGTGTCTGTACGTCTGTGTATGTGTGAGAGTGTGTGTTTCTGGGTGTGTGTGTGTGTTTCTATATGTGTGTGTGTGGTGGGAGAGTGCCTGTGTATTTATACAAGTTTATGTGTGCACTTGTGCTCGTGTGTGTCTCTCTGAATACAGGTGTGCAGGTCTGTTTGCTAAGCACCTTCCTTTTATATGTGTCACTGTGTGTGAGTCTGCACACACGTGTGCATGCACAGGGGCACATGGAGACGGACACGGGGCAGTGAATCCAGTGATGAACACCAGACACGGCACTCGGGGTGGGTGTGGGGGGTGACGCTGTTTTACTGGTGTGACTGTGATAAACCGCACAAGTGTCTGTCGTGGGAGGGACACTGAGGGTGAGTGGTTAATTGTGAGTGAAATTGTGATGCTGCCTCAGTGTGTGACAGCATTGGTGTGACACAGAATGAGTGTGACATGGTGCTTGTGTGACGTGGTGCTTGTGTGACAGTGGGTGTTAGTGAGTGAGTGTGACAGTGAGTGAGTGTTACAATGGGTGGACTCCAGGTGTGGCCTCCCCTACACCATGTACAACTGTAGCAACACTTCCCTGTTCTACTCCCAACCTCTTGCAATAACGGACAATTTTTCATTTGCCTTCCAACCCACACACGCTCACTTTTTGGGATTAATGTAGAAGAACCTCTTGATTCCTTTTTCTACCTGTTTCTTTCCAGTCCAGGAGAAGGGTCTAAACCCGAAATGTCGACTGTCCATTCCCCCTCCACAGATGCTGCCTGACTTTGAGTTCCTCCAGCAGTTTCGTGAGTTGCTCTAGATTTCCAGCATCTGCTGCCTCTCTTGTGTCTCCTTGATTCCTCCATCTAGGCTGTAACTCAGAATATTGCATCTAATAATGTCCAAACTCTCCCAGGGCAATGAAAAATCGTGAAGAGCAGAAAGCAGTGAGTGCAGGGTATTGGTTGTTAGTGCTCGAGGTGCGCCCACCAGGGGGAGCAGGTGAGCCAGTTGTGCGCCCACCAGGGGGAGCAGGTGAGCCAGTTGTGCGCCCACCAGGGGGAGCAGGTGAGCCGGTTGTGCGCCCACCAGGGGGAGCAGGTGAGCCAGTTGTGCGCCCACCAGGGGGAGCAGGTGAGGCAGTGTTCCAGACATAGGGCTAACCCCACAGCGACGTGGGTTCGAATCCAGCCCCAGGACCACATCCAAATCACACAGTGCAAAAGAATTCCCTGATTGACTGAGATGGAGGTGATGTAACGTGGGTTCGAATCCAGCCCCAGGACCACATCCAAATCACACAGTGCAAAAGAATTCCCTGATTGACTGAGATGGAGGTGATGTAATCCTGCAGTGCCAGTGGACAGTGGTATAGGCTTCCTCAATCTACAAACATCTTATTTACAAATCAGGACCCTTCTTCAGGAAAAGGGGAAGCCCGATATATAGGAGGGAAAAGCAGAGCAGTGATAGGTGGACAAAAGAGGGGAGGCAGGGTGGACACAGGGTGGTGATAGGTAGATGCAGGTAAGAGATGGTGATCGGCAGATTCGGGGGAGGAGGGGAGAGCAGATCCACTGGGGGATGGGTCAAAGGTAAGGAGAGGGGGAATACCCCAGCACTTGGGGAACTTCCCAAAGGAGCTTCCCCATGGATGAGGGTGTGTAAGGAGGAGGGAGAGGGAGAGGATGCCTCCAGCGCAAGTAGATTCTGTTCCCGGAGGGAATCCTGAGGGGGAATGGGAAGGTTGAGTCTCCCGCTGAAGAGAAAGGTCCCGGGATAGTGTCGGGGGAACGAGGGAGTTAGCTGGACAACGGGGCCTGGGGGGGGGGGGGGACAAGGCCACTGACGGCTGGGGAGCGTCCAGGACGTGGCCGCCATCCTTGTCGTCCGTTGCTGTGTCAGCTGAGGTGACCCATCCGTCTGGGTGTGACCACGATGGCCCCACTTCACCGGGACACCGGACGCGTCCTCTGGGTCGAGCCCCACCCGGGAATTTTGGGGAAGGAGCAACTTTGCCAGAGAACAGGGGCAGGGGTAGGCCACTCGCCCCCTCAAACCTAGTCACCACTCCACGTTTGATCTGGTCCTCATCTCCTCTCCTGTTCCAGTTCCCCATCACCCTCAATCCCTCGAACTTTCAAACGTTTATCCACCCCCTCCTTAACATTCCCCCCTCCCCCTCAGTGATTTCACCTCCACATATTCCCCACCCTCACCCCACACCTCAGTGTTAAATGAAAGCCACCTGATCCCGTACACTGCACAGGGAGTGATGTACCACACTCGCCTGTCCTGGTCCAACCACGTAGACACCACGGCCAAGAAAGCTCACCAGCGCCTCTACTTCCTCAGGAGGCTAAAGAAATTCGGCATATCCCCGTTGACCCTCACCAATTTTTACAGATGCACCAGAAAGCATCCTATCTGGATGCATCATGGCTTTGTACGGCAACTGTTCCACCCACGACCTCAAGAAACCGCAGAGAGTTGTGGACACAGCCTAGCGCATCAAGGAAACCAGCCTCCCCTCTGTGGACTCTGTCTACACTTCTTGCTGCCTTGGTAAAGCAGTCAACGTGATCAAAGACCCCTCCCACCCCGGACATTCCCCCTTCTCCCCCCTCCCGTCAGGCAGAAGATACAAAAGCCTGAAAGCATGTACCACCAGGCTCAAGGACAGCTTCTATCCCGCTGTTATAAGGCTATTGAACGGTCCCCTAGTACGCTAAGATGGACCCTTGACCTCACGATCTACCTCGTCATGGCCTTGCACCTTATTGTCTGCCTGCACTGCACTGTCTCTGTAACTGTAACACTTTATTCTGCATTCTGTTATTGTTTTCCCTTGTACTACCTCAATGCACTGATGTGGTGAAATGATCTATACGATCGGTATGCAAGACAAGTTTTCACTGTACCTCAGTACATGTGACAATAATAAACCGATTTACCAATTGCCACTGATGGAAACATCTCCACACCTGCCCTGTCACATCTTCAATGACGCCACCCCTCATTCTTCTAAACTCCAGAGAATATAAATGCAACTTCTGGAACCTGCAGATGTCCCAGAGAGAGAGTCAGACAGCACAGACACGGCCCACCAAGTCCACGGCAACCTCGTCCCCATCTAACCCCAGTTACCAGCAGCTACCCACCTACATCACCTCCTGTGTGAGTGTACATCACTCCCGGTGTGTGTGTGTGTGTGTGTGTGTGTGTGTGTGAGTGTGAGTGTGTATGTGTGTGTACATCACTCCCGGTGTGTGTGTGTGAGTGTACATCACTCCCGGTCCGTGTGTGTGTGTGTGTGTGTGTGTGTGTACATCACTCCCGGTGTGTGTGTGTGTGTGTGTGTGTGTGTGTGTGTGTGTGTGTGTGAGTGTACATCACTCCCGGTCCGTGTGTGTGTGTGTGTGTGTGTGTGTGTGTGTGTGTGTACATCACTCCCGGTGTGTGTGTGTGTGTGTGTGTGTGTGTGTGTACATCACTCCCGGTCCGTGTGTGTGTGTGTGTGTGTGTGTGTGTGTGTGTGTGTGTGTGTGTGTGTGTACATCACTCCCGGTGTGATCAGCGCTCAGTGCGTTCGCAGCTCCCCGCTCTGAAGCACTCTCTGTCTCTCTCTCTCTCTCTCCCACTCTCTCTCGAATCTCCGTGCCTCTCTCTCCAGACTCTCTGCCTCTCTCTCTCTCTCGTCTCTGTGTCTCTCCAGTCTCTGTGCCCCTCTCTGTGTCTCTCTGCCTCTCTCCAGTCTCTCTTACCTCTCTCGTCTCTGTGTCTCTCTGCCTCTCTCCACTCTCTGTGCCTCTCTCTGCCACTCTCTACCTCCCTCTCTCTCACTACCCTGGACCCTCCCAGCCTCCTCTCCCCCCAACCCCCACCCCCCTCCCCTCCTGCCCCTCCGGGACCCCCGCCCGGCCCCGCCGCCCAGATGCAGCGCAGCCCCAGCCTGGAGCCCGTGTCCCTCAACGTCGGCGGCACCGTCTACACCACCAACGGCGAGACCCTCAGCCGCTTCCCGGACTCCATGCTCGGGGCGATGTTCCGGGGGCAACTGCCGAGCAGCCGGGACCAAGCGGGCAACCTGTTCATCGACCGCGACGGCAAACCCTTCCGGCACATCCTCAACTACCTGCGATCGTCTCACCTGGACCTGCCAGAGGACTACAAGGAGATGAGGCTGCTGCAGAGGGAGGCGGACTTCTACCAGATCCAGCCCCTCCTGAAGGACCTATGCAGTCACAGCCAGGGTCTGGGACATGCCCTGCTTCAGTGCAACCTCCTGTCCCATTGCCAGACCCTCCACTTCACCCTCAAGGAGGGTCCCCTGCACTACGCCCTATCGAGTTGTCCCATCACCACCTACCGAGCCCAGATCTTCTGCACCTGTTCCAGCACCTTGGACCTCCTCCGCCAGGGGCTGGAGCTCAGCCCGGAGCCCGGCGAAGGGGAGGTCTCACCCGGTCACCGCCTGCGCCTGGAGTGGACCCCCAGACCCGAGGGGCTGCCCCCGGCCGAGTACGCCAAGCAGGGGTTCCGCCGCCTCCTGTCCCGTCCCGGGGGCCTGCAGCTGGCTGACGGGCAGGCACTGGTGGAGGAGGTGCTCAAGGTGGCCCTGAGCCGAGGCTTCCGCCTCGACGCCGCCTTCCCCGAGCCCTCGGACGTCCTGGGCTGCACGGCGCTGCGCTTCGTCAGGTACTGAGGTCAAATGGGGTGGGGGGGGGTGCCCCAGGGAGAAGGAACTGAGAAACACTTGGTTGGAGGGGAGGGATGGAGGGATGGAGGGAGAGACGGAGGGAGGGAAGTTTTGGTATTGGTTTATTATTGTCACTTGTACCGAGGTGCAGTGAAAAACTTGTCTTGCAAACCGATCGTACAGGTCAATTCATTACACAGTGCAGTTACATTGAGTTAGTACAGAGTGCATTGAGGTAGTACAGGTAAAAACAATAACAGTACAGAGTAAAGTGTCACAGCTACAGAGAAAGTGCAGTGCAATAAGGTGCAAGGTCACAACAAGGTAGATCGTGAGGTCAGAGTCCATCTCATGGTATAAGGGAACCGTTCAATAGTCTTATCACAGTGGGGTAGAAGCTGTCCTTGAGCCTGGTGGTACGTGCCCTCAGGCTCCTGTATCTTCTACCTGATGGAAGAGGAGAGAAGGGAGAATGTCCCAGGTGGGTGGGGTCTTTGATTATGCTGGCTGCTTCACCAAGGCAACGAGAGGTAAAGACAGAGTCCATGGAGGGGAGGCTGGTTTCCGTGATGCGCTGTGCTGTGTCCACAACTCTCTGTAGTTTCTTGCGGTCCCGGGCAGAGCAGTTGCCGTACCGAGCCATGATACATCCAGATAGGATGCTTTCTATGATGCATTGGTAAATCAGACACTCAGAGTGAAGCTCCCTCTGGATGCTCCCTATATGGTGCTCAACCACTGCTTTCTGTACTAAGACACTCACTTACTCTTCTCGAGAGTCACACCGTGTTCACCAAGCCTCCAGAAGAGTAAGTAGGTGAAAGTAACGTCTAGATGTACACTGTCCCGTCACACGCTGCCAGAGCAGGGGTTAGATACAGAGTGAAGCTCTCTCAACACTAACACATACACGGACACAGACACTCACACACACACAGACACTCGCACACAGACACAGACACAGACACACAGATACACAGAAACAGACACTCACAGCCACATATGGAGACACACAGACACACAGACAGACAGACAGACACACACACACACACACACACACACACACACACACACACACACACACACACACACACAAAATAATGAATCAGCTGTTCAGACGATCCAGTTGCTCTGCGCTGGGGTTTATTCTGTCCCCGCCCCCCCGTGATCCTCCTCCTCCTCTCCCTCTCCCCCCCACTCCCTGCGCCCCTCCCCCTTCACGTACCCATCCAGATTCCTCACGAGGATCTCTCCATCGCTCGCCTCGAGCCCTCCTGCCAGGAGTGGGCTCCACCTTCCCACCGCTTTCCGGGCGAAGAACCTTCCGCTTCCCCCAGATTTATCGCTGACTGTCCCAGGGCCACGTCTCCCCACTGTCTGCCTGGCAGCGGCCTCCTGCAGCCGGAATGAACCACGACACCTCATCCACCCCTCCCCACAGAAGGATCTCCCCCCCCACCCTGCGGAGACCTGCGTCTGGCTCATGCTGTGCTCTATGGCGGGAATGCAGGAGCGCCAGGGTCTTGTTGGGGGAACGTCCGGTGGACAACTGCTGCAGGTGCACTGACGCACACTTGGGAGTGGGCGATCTGTGGAGAAGGATCCTCTGCTCCAAGGGAGATCCCTCTGTATCACCAGGACCATGTTATTGGATTGGTTTGGACATCAATGGGTCAACACCCATATCATCCCCCCCTCTCCCCCAACAGTAACCCAGCAATGGGCAGGACTTTTCATACAAAACCATCACCTCCATGTCAAGCATGGAGCCTCCATTTTGGTTCCAACACCTCCCACCATCTCCCACGAGCAACTTCACGCCCAAAGCTCAGCCCATCGGAAAAACGGCGGATCCACTCGGGAAGTCAGGCATCCGACGAAGGCCGTTGACCCAGAACGTTGATCCTGGTTCTCTCTCCACCCACGCTGCTCGACCTGCCGTGTATTTCCAGTGTTTTATTCCCAGTTGCTGGCATCTGCAGTTTCTGCTGGAGAGCAAGACACAAGGTTTTGTCCCCCTTTTCCGAAGGAGGTTGATTCAGTGATTACAGCAGTGCATCATTACAAGACTTCAATATTTCACGATTCACACTATTTACTGTCAATAGCTTCAAATTACAACACGGTCTTCGCTATCCAGAATGCACTTGAGCCCTTGTGGCACCCACCAGTCCTGGAAATCCCCCATTGTATCGGTGGATATCATGTGCTCCTTTTTTTCTATATATATATACATATAAACGTTTATTTGCTAAAAGCACTACAAGAGGACACCCAGTGTCAAAATACTACAACTAGTGCAGAAAATAGAAGAACAAACCATGCATCTACAGAACTACAGCAATAATGCTACCTGACACCTGCTGAACGCACACGCAACACCTCAGAGAAGAATCGCATTGTCCCCGTCCGCGACACACACGGTCCCCTGAGGGGCCCACCGAGCGCGGAACTTGACCAGGGTGCCTGCGGATACCCCTCGCTCCTTCTCCGGGGACACGTGCGCACGGCAAGAACGTAACCCCAGAAGAGGGGGTGGGCAGTTCGGCTCGGGCGAAACCCCCGACTGTCCTGCTGCCTGGACTTGTCAGTGGTCACCTTGGACCAGGCCCAGGGGGTTCCCCGGGCCGACCCACCCACCACCCCACCCCACTCCCAGCACCGGCTGAGCAAAGTCAGGACCATGGGGGCTGAACTGCAGCTAGAACTTGAGGAGCAGCACCCGCCCCTCACCACCTCCACCCCCACCACCCACCCCCCCAGAGCAGAACACGAGACTGGTGACAACGTCGAGGGGCAGTGGTGGACATCACTCGGCACTGAGCAGCTGCTCCAGGTCCGGAGAGTGAGACCCACACAGAACATTGCTGGCGGACTACACCTCGGAGAACCCTTGCATCCCTGGTTACTTCCCAGCCGGCACCCCCTCCAATTCCTCACCTGGAAAAGGAGTGTGTGTGTGCGTGCGTGCGTGCGTGCGTGCGTGTGTGTGTGTGTGTGAGAGAGACTGATGGGATTGCTCCCCTGGGAGCCAGCATGGACGATGGGCTGAATGGCCGCCTCCTGTGCCGCAATAAATACCTCGTTGATGAGTGGCATCCGGAACCACAGGTCGTTTTGCGTAGAGCCCGACTAATGTGTTATAGAGGGTTTGTCATGAAAGTCGTGGGATCTTCCTGTGGCCCCCCCCCCCCCCCCCGGGAGGGCCGAGGTTTCAGGCCTCATCCCCCCCACATCTCCTTGTCTGCGGGGTACCGTCCTCGGGGCTGCCTGGAACACCCAGAACTGGAGGTTAATGTTCACTGCCGTCTGCCACCCTCAGGGATTAACTCCCAGTGGCAGTAAAACCTTTACGGAGTAGCCTTTCCCTTCTCTGTAACCCTTCACCCACTGATTAGAGAAAATGTTGGATCGTTGGGAAAATCGTTACACAGAGCCAGGCAGTTGGAGACGGGAGGGACCTGTGATGGGACCTCCAGATGTTGATACGACCAGATGTTGCAAAGCCCACTTGGAACCCGTCTGGACACAGGTTGTCCTGTGTCCCAGACTGGTTGCTCGCTCCTGAGAAACTGTGAGGTTTAGAATGGTGAAGCGCGTGTTTGCGAGGGAGGAGCAGGGTGGATTCTGTGCCTTATAGAACATAGAATGGTACAGCAGAGGAACAGGCCCTTCGGCCCACAATGTCTGTACCGAACACGATGCCAAAGTAAACCAAGTCTCTTCTGCCTGCACATGGTCTATATCCCTCCATTCCCTGCATATTCATGTGTCTAACAGCCTCTTGGAAGACCTCATATCTGCTTCCACCACCTCCCCTGGCAGCCCATTCCAGGCACCCACCCCTCCCTGTGTAGAAAAAACTTGCCCCGAACATCTCCTCTAAACTTACCCCCTCTCACCTTAAATGCACGTCCTCTGGTGTTTGACATTTCTACCCTGGGAGAAAGATTCTGACTTATAAACTATCAGGTCTCCCCTGATCGTGGAAGTACCCTTGTAGTTTACTCCCGGTCACATTGCCCTTGACTTTGTCTCTGAAACGAAAGGTTGTGAGTTCAAATCCCAAGTCAGAAACTTGAGGCAAAATTAAAAAGTGTCTGATCCCAGGGGGACTGGACAGGAGAGAGTGAGGAGGATGCGGGAGAGTCTAGAACTGGGTGGTCACTGTTTAAAAATAAGGGGCGACGCATTTTGGAAAGGGTCTGAGTGAAATGTTTTCCTCTCAGAGGGTGGAACTCTCTTCCTCAAAGGGCGGTGGGAGTGGGGTTTGAATACATTTTGGGCAAACAAGGGGGGAGGGGGTGGGGAAGGAAAGATCTCCGTGGGATTGTGGAGATGGAGTTATGATTGAGCCTTATTGATCGGCAGAGTAGGAGTGAGTGCCCCCAATCCATGTGTTCGAGAAGCCAAGTTGACTATCGGTGCAGTATTGACGCTGTTGGAGTTGCCATTTCTTGGGTAAAGTGTTCAGCTGAGGCCTTGTCTGCTCCTCAAGGCAGACAGTATATATCCTTGGGTGGCCCAGTGGCGCAGCAGGTAGAGCCACTGCCTCGCAGCCCCAGAGACCTGGGTTCGATCCCGACCTCCCGCGCTGTGTGTGTGTGTGTGTGTGTGTGTGTGTGTGTGTGTGTGTGTGTGTGTGTGTGTGTGTGTGTGTGTGTTGTGTGTTGTGTGTGTGTGTGTTGTGTGTTGTGTGTGTGTGTAGATTGCACCTTCTCCCTGTGACCACATGGGTTTCCCCCCGGGTGCTCCGGTTCCCTCCCACATCCCGACGACGTGCGGGGTCGGTGGGTTAATCGGCCGCTGTAAATTACCCCCCTAGTGTGTGGGTGAGGGAGTAGAATCTGGAGGGAGTTGTTGGGAACGTGGGGAGAATGAAATGGGATCAGCGTAAGCGGGTGGTTGATGGTCGGCAGGGCCTCGATGGGCCGAAGGGCCTTTTACCTGCTCTGTGACTGTATTACTCAGAGTCAGAGAGTTCTTGCACTGAATCAATGACAGTATGGCAGGTTACCTGATTGTTAATGCACTGCTGCTTGTGGTGTCTTGCTGAGTAAATTGGCTTTTGTTTTCCCTCCCCCAACATGACTGCCTGTTGAAAGGATGTTACCTGCAGAAGGAGATATACAAATGCAAGACCTCCTTTAATGGATAATTTTACTAAGCTTTAATAAAGTGTGCACTTTATGGAAACGATGACTTGGTCAAGTGTGCAATACTAATAAAACTTATGTAATTACTGATACTTTTCAAGGCATTTGTGTCTTTTTTCAGCATTTTAAAAGTATTTCTGATGTGAACTGGACTCTCTTGAGGCCTGGAATGGTGCTATATAAAGGCAGGTTCAAACAACTGCAAAGCTGAAACAAGAGCAGGGGGTGCTGGAAACACTCAACAGGTCAGGCAGCATCTGTGGAGAGAGAAACAGACTTAACATCTTAGGTCAATGACTTTTCATTGACCTAAGATGTTAAGTCTGTTTCCATCTTCACAGATGCCCCTGTCCCATCCCCGGGGTCCTTGTACCATTGACTCAAACAGTGGAAGCAGAGCAGACACAGTGGCGCAGCGAGTAGAGCTGCTGTCTCACAGCGTCAGAGACCCGGGTTCGATCCCGACCTCCGGCGCTGCCTGTGTGCGTGTGTGTGGAGTTTGTACGTACTCCCCGTGTCTGCGTGGGTTTCCACCCGGATGCTCCGGTTCCCTCCCACGTCCCATAGGCGTGCGGGGTCGTTGGGTTAATCGGCCGCTGTAAATCACCCCCAGTGTGTGGTTGAGGGGTAGAATCTGGGGGCGAGTTGCTGGGAATGCGTGAAGAGTAGGTTACACTGGAAATTAGTAAGGGAATGGGTTAACTCTGTTTGCATAGACATGATGGGCCAAATGGCCTCCTTCTATGGCAGATGGAAAGATGGAAAAAGAAGTTCATGAGAGTAAATCGAAATAAACTACAAATTGGCTGCAGGAAACACTCAGTGGGTCAGGCAGCATCTATGGAGAGAGAAACATAGAACACTACAGCACAGTACAGGCCCTTCAGCCCACAATGTTGTGTCGACATTTTATCCTGCTCTAAGATCTATCTAACCCTTCCCTCCCACATAACCCTCCATTTTTCTATCCTTCATGTGTCTATCTAAGAGTCTCTTAAATGTCCCTAACGTATTTGCCCCAAAACTCTGCCAACAGTGCGTTCCACGCACCCACCACTCTCTGTGTTAAAAAACTTGCCCCTGACATCCCCGTTATACCTTCCTCCAATCACCTTAAAATTATGCCCCCTGTGTTAGTCATTGTCACCCTGGAAAAAAGTCTCTGACTGTCCACTCGATCTGTGCCTCTTATCATCTCACACACCTCTATCAAGTCACCTCTCATCCTCCTCCTCTCCAAAGAGAAAAACCCTAGCCCACTCAACCTAGAACACTCCCAGACACTTGCAGGCTGCCCCCAGAACGCTCTACGCAAAAGATGCATTTCACTGTGTGTGTCGATGTACGTGAGACTAATAAAGATATCTTACCAACTTTATCTTATAAAGTTGTCATCTTAAGAAACAATGGATGGGGAAGCTCGGCCTCAGGAGTTGGAGAGGGTGGGTTTGTTCTTGGAGCAGAGGAGGGTGTGGGCAGGTTCGACAGAAGTATTCCCATTGGCAAATGGGTCCAAGACCCAGGGGCTGGGACGGGCAGATTTACAAAATAGGTGTCTGGAACTCATTGCCAATAATGGCTTTGGAAACGGGATCAACCAAGGCTTCCCTGAAGGACTTGGAATGGCCACCTGAGAGATAATAATCGTGCAAGGGACTATAAGAATGAAGAGCGGGAGGGAGGCCACTTGGCCCATTGAGCCTACCCCGCCATTATTGTGACTGATCTGTTCTTGAGATCAGCTCACCTTTGATAAGGTTTCTTTATTAGTCACATGTACTTCAAAACACACAGTGAAATGCATCTTTTGCGTAGAGTGTTCTGGGGGCAGCCTGCAAGTGTCGCCACGCTTCCAGTGCCAACATAGCATGCCCACAACTTCCTAACCCCTACGTCTTTGGAATGTGGGAGGAAACCAGAGCACCCGGAGGAAACCCACGCAGACACGGGGAGAACGTACAAACTCCTTACAAACAGCGGCCGGAATTGAACCCGGGTCGCTGGCGCTGTAATAGCGTTACGCTAACCGCTACAGTACCGTGCCTGCCCCAGTTGTTCCCTGCAATTCTTGACTACCCAGACTGACACAGCACAGACACAGGCCCCCACTAACCATCAAACACCCATTGACACCGATCGCATTTTATTCTCCCCACATTCCCGTCAACTCCTCCCCCCCCCCAGATTCTACCCCTCACCCACACACTGAGCAATTTACAGGGGCCGATTAACCCACTGACCCACACATCTTTGGCCTTTTCTGTGAATGTATTTAGTGATTCCACCTCTACAGGTCTTTGAATTACTGAGATTCGCAACTGTCAGAGTGAAATCCCTCCTCAATTCCATGGTAAAGGGACCATCCCTTTGATTGTGGGTATCCGGGACCAAGAACCACTTTAAGTGGAGAAGGAGCATTTGAGATGTTCTGAAGAACCTCGAGGACGTTCATTGGGAGTCGACAAGGTCCTGGGAAGCAGCAGTGGGTACAAAATACCCCCCAGCCATCCAGCCAGGCACTTCCTGTCCCATCTGCGGATGAGGTTGTAGTTTCCCAGAATGGAAGTAAGTTTTCCTCAATCCCCAAGGAGGAGGATGGGTCTGGGAATGCCCTTGAGGCCACGCCCCTCGGCCACGCCCCTCACCGGAGGCCACGCCCCTCCTGGCCTCACCCCTCACCTGTGACCACGCCCAGCACACCTGTGGGCCCCTCCTGCTGCCTGTCAACCCCAGGTAGGACCACGCCCGCCTCTCTAGCCCCTCCCACTGGCCACGCCCACACCTGTTCCTCCAGGTGGGGCCACCCCCCACTCACCTGGCCCCGCCCACCGGCTCTGGCCCCGCCCACACCTGTGCCGCCAGGTGTCGCTTGAAGCCAGTCCCCCCAGACTCGGCGCTGGAGCCGGAGCTGCAGGTGAGTGAGGCGGCGGGGAGGGGAAGGACTTTGCCTTTAACCAGCGCCGGGCTGGTGCCTGCGAGCGCCCGGGCCGCCCGTGCCCGGCCGCCCTTCTGCAGAGCCAGGGGCTTAAAGGCGCGGGGCTCCTGCTGTAAAGTCGGCTCACATTAACTTGTCGACCACCGTGTCAGCAGTCTGTGCAGTTTTATTGAACGTGGGTTGGAATTCCTGGAAGAAATCCAGCTGGAAACTAAAACGACAATCCTGGTTTGTAGAGAGAGAGTTTGAATTGTCTGTGAAAGTTACTCCCAAAGAATAGACCATGTTGGTGTGTCTGAAACTAGTTTGGCACATTCCTCTGGGTCCTGTCCCTTCATGTATAATTTGCACATGGGACCCTGGCTGGATTGTCAAAAGTTCATTTTAAATTGAGAAAAAAAAACTTTCAATATAACTTTAGACCTGTAATGCCCTTTGAAGGCCCAGATTGGAGAATGCGGAAGTTTCTTTGGTATTTTGGTCTCTGTGAGTCACCTAGGAGTTCTGAGGTGCCTCCTGTCCTTAACTCCTGCAGCTAAACACACACCGACAATAACCACACGCAATCCTTAGTTGTTCTAACTGACAGATATTACCCAAATCTCAGTTCCTAAATGGATTTAAAGGGAATGTTTGATTCTGTGGGGATTTGTTTATGAGTGAATCTTTGATTCAGTAAATTTATTTTTAAAGTGAAACTTAGTATGGATCTTACATTCAGAAGGTTTGGTTTTTAAGTTGAACTTCAGCTTTTGTTGATCTTAAATCTAAGTGTAACTTCTGTCGAACTTAACCTCTGCGTCGAGCTTAGTTTCTAGGTCAATTTTTTCAGTTTCTGAGTGAATCTTAGATTCTGTGGATCGAGATTTTAAGTGGATCTTAGTTTGTGTGCATTTAGTTTCTGAGTGAGCTGTTGTCCAGGGAAGCTAGAGAAACAAAGGGCTGCAGATGCTGAAATCTCGACGAAAAACATGATGATGCTGGAGGAACTCAGCAGGCCAGGCAGCATCCGTGGAGAAAAGCAGGCGGTCAGCGTTTCGGGTCAGGACCCTTCTTCAGGACTGAAGATAGGAAAAGGGGAAGCCCGATATATAGGAGGGGAAAGCAGAGCAGTGATAGGTGGACAAAAGAGGGGAGGTGGGGTGGGCACAAAGTGGTGATAGGTAGATGCAAGTAAGAGATAGTGATAGGCAGGTACGGGGTGGGGGAGGAGGGGAGAGCAGATCCACGGGGGGATGGGTCAAAGGTAAGAAAAGAGAGAGAAAAAGAGGCTAGGAAAGGGAAGAAGGGAAGAAGTGTGGTGGGGGCTGTGGGGTTTGTGAGGAAGGGAAGTGAGGATTACCTAAAGAGGGAGAATTCAATATTCATGGGCTCTGGTTTCCAGCCTGCACATTGGTTGTAGGTGTATCTGAAATTGTTAAGTGATTCTGTTTGGAAGATGGCCTTGCCTTCCACTTGACTGTGTTTTTGCAGCTTTGTTGGTGTTGTGCAGTCTGTAATCAGGTCAGTGCATCACACGGGGAGACCGATTCAGAAACCGAATGGTGTCATCCCCGGCAGGGGATAATTGATGCAAGGGAAGTGTGGTTGTGATCCACCCAGAAACCAGCTCTCGGAGGGTAGGCACGACTGCTTAGGGCAGAAGGTCAAGCCGCTCTGGAGAAAAGAAGAACCGTTGTCAGTTCTGCTTTGCAGTTACATAGGACACTACAGCACAGTACAGGCCCTTTGGCCCACAATGTTGTGCCAATATTTTATCCTGCTCTAAGATCTATCTAACCCTTCCCTCCCACATAGCCCCCCATTTCTCTATCATTCATGTGTCTATCTAAGAGTCTCTTAAATGTCCCTAATGTATCTGCCCCCACAACCTCTGTCGACAGCGCGTTCCACGCACCCACCACTCTCTGTGTAAAAAACGTACCCCTGACATCCCCCTTATACCTTCCTCCAATCACCTTAAAATTATGTCCCCTCGTGTTAGCCATTGTCGCCCAGGGAAAAAGTCTCTGACTGTCCACTCGATCTATGCCTCTTATCATCTTGTGCACCTCTATCAAGTCACCTCTCATCCTCCTTCTCTCCAAAGAGAAAAGCCCTAGCTCGCTCAACCTATCCTCATAAGATACGGTCTCCAATCCAGGCAGCATCCTGCTAAATCTCCTCTGCACCCTCTCTAAAGCTCCCACATCCTTCCTACAATGAGGTGACCAGAACTGAACACAATACTCCAAGTATGGTCTGACCAAAGTTCTATAGAGCTGCAACATCACCTCGCGGTTCTTGAACTCGATACCCCAACTAATGAAGGCCAGCACTCCATACGCCTTCTTAACAACTCTATCGACCTGCGTGGCAACCTTGAGGGATCTACGGATGTGGACCCCAAGATCCCTCTGTTCCTCCACACTGCTAAGAGTCCTGCCATTAACCTTGTATTCTGCCTTCGAATTCGATCTCCTGAAGTGTATCACTTCACACTTATCCGGGTTGAACTCCATCTGCCACTTCTCAGCCCATCCTATCAATATCCTGTTGTAATCTACAGCAATCTTCTACACTATCCACAACACCACCAACCTTTGTATCATCAGCAAACTTACTAACCCACCCTTCAATGGAGTTCATTGATACAGGAGTCTGTTCGAACGGAGCATCCTTAAACCTCAGCTGGCACAAAACTCACGGTCTACCAGGTAGCTGTGACTCCTCAGGCCTGGATTACCTACATCAGGTGCCTCAGGACACTGGTGAGAGATCACCAACACCGTCTCCACAAGATCCTGCAGATCCATTGGATCAACATCACTGCCCTCTCCTAGTCCAACATCCCCCAGCAGACACTCGATTCCAGGCTCCGTCATAGAACAGTACAGCACAATTCAGGCCCTTCGGCCCACCATCTTGTGCCGACCTTTAAACCACTCCTAACTAGTCTAACTAACCCCTTCCTCCCACATATCCCTCTATTTTAAATTCCTCCATATGCTTATCTAACAATCTCTTGATTTTGACCAGTGTACCTGCCTCCACCACCACCCCAGGCAGCACATTCCACGCCCCAACCACTCTCTGGGTAAAAAACCTCCCTCTGATATCTCCCTACCCATTACTTTAAAGCCATGCCCTCTTGTATTGAGCATTGGTGCCCTGGGAAAGAGGTGCTGGCTGTCCACTCTATCTATTCCTCTTAATATTTTGTACACCTCTATCATGTCTCCCCTCGTCCTCCTTCTCTCCAATGAGTAAAGCCCTAGCTCCCTTAGTCTCTCCTCTTAATGCATACTCTCCAATCCAGGCAGCATCCTGGTAAATCTCCTCTGCACCCTTTCCAACGCCTCCACATCCTTCCCATAATGAAGCGACCAGAATTGGACGCAGTACTGCAAGTGTGGTGTAACCAGAGTTTTGTAGAGCTGCATCATTACCTCGCAAACTTGATCCCACGACTTTCATGATAACATCCCATAAGCTTTCTTAACTACCCTATCCACCTGTGAGGAAACTTTCAGGGATCTGTGGATATGAACCCCCAGATCCCTCTGCTCCTCCACACTCCCCAGAATCCTGCCATTAACCTTGGGAAGATATTCCCAAGCGGAGAGAGGGAACCGTTCAAGGATGTCCTCGAGGGGTCCGTGAATAAAGGCGACCTCCCCACCGACTCCTGGGAACCTCTGGCCCACGACTGCTCAAAGCGGGGAAGGAGCGTCCGAGGATGGGGTGGGGAACCTCGAGTCCGCGGAGGTAGCGGGAGGAGCGCAACCCCTCACGGATTATTCAGCCACCTCCTGTCCCCACCTACGTTGGGAGGGTTCTCATGCTGGCCTTGTCAGTCAGCTCAGGATACTCAAAGCGTCAGCAAGTCACCCTTGGGAAGAAGAAGGCACTGACTCTAATACCTGTGCAACTGAGGGACCAGCAGCCTGTCTGTGATGCCCAGTGACTTTCAGTTTCGAACTGAGGCACCAAGGACAGAAACTGGTTCACATCCCCAGCAAGATCAGCATTTATTGTTCTATTGCTACAGGCCAGAAGTGAACCCGATGGGGTTTTTTTTTACAACAATCTGGTAGCATTTTAATTCCTTTTTTTAAAGAAATTTAATATTAAATTTCTTTAAAAGTGTAGCGGTTTTCTAGTGTAGTGGTTAGTGTAACGCTATTACAGCACCAGCGACCCGGGTTCAATTCCCACCACTGTCTGTAAGGAGTTTGTACGTTCTCCCCATGTCTGCGTGGGTTTCCTCCGGGTGCTCCGGTCTCCTCCCACATTCCAAAGACGTACGGGTTAGGAAGTTGTGGGCGTGCTATGTTGGCGCCGGAAGCGGGCTGCCCCCCAGAACACTCTACCCAAAAGATGCATTTCACTGTGTGTTTCAATATACTGTACGTGTGACTAATAAATAAATATCTTGTATCTTGTTGCCATAGTGGGATTTTAACTCATGTCTCTGGTGTAGTCTTAAGGTTGCTGATCCACCATCCTATCCACTACACTGCCATTGCCCTCTGCACACACCAAGCTCCAATGAGTACCTACTTAAGCAAGGTGTCTCCTACACAAACTATCTGTGGGGAGAAGCTACCATGTGAGACCATTATCTAATCTTCTGTAATATAGTAGTGAATATTGTTTGAATTTAATTGGCTTATTATTGTCACATGTGCTGAGATACAAAAGCTTTTGTTTTACCTGCTATCCAGATAGATCATTTCATACATAAGTACATCGAGGTAGTCAAAGGAAAGCAGAATGCAGAATATAATGTTACAGTTACAGAGAAAGTGCAGTGCAGGCAGACAATAAGGTGCAAGGGCCACAATCAGATGGATTGGGAGATCACAAGTTCATCTTTTAGCATATTCAAGAGTCTGATAACAGCGGGATAGAAGCTGTCCTTGAGCCTGGTGGTACGTGCTTTCAGGCTTTTGTATCTTCTGCCTGACGGGAGACGGGAGAAGAAAGAATGTCCGGGGTGGGAGGGGTCTTTGATTATGTCGGCTGCTTTCCCGAGGCAGTGGGAAGTGTAGACAGAGTCAATGGAGGTGGGGAGCAGGTTTGTGTGATGGACTGGGCTGCGTCCCCAGCTCTCTGCAATTTCTTGCAGTCTTGGGCTGAGCAGTTGCTGTACCAATGGAGAGGAGGCTGGTTTGTGTTCATTTAGAAAGTTTCCTACCTTTTATAACCATTTATGGAGTAATGTTGTCTGTAACGTTGTCTTTTAATTACCCATACTTCTGTATATTTTAAATATACGGTCTTATTTTTGTGAAAAGGGTCAGGGTTGACGATGGAATCTTTCTTTCACATTAACAAAGTGATCACTGTTCTGGATGGTGGACCTGGCATTCCCTCTGAGTGGGATGTAAAATTATCCCAGGTTGCTTTTTCAGCAACGACCAAAGGGTTTCCTCTTGCATCTTGAGGAAAGCCCACTGCTACCTGTCCGTCGCAAGTGCTCCTTCCAACCAACAGAGTGCTTATTTTGAACTGTTGCTGTGGAGGCAACGTGCCAACTGATTTGTGCACAGCAAGCCCCTGTAGACGGCCTCGTTTCATCTTGGGCAACTTCCCTCCCTCAACAAATGCCACGGAAAAGCACGGGCTCATGTTGTAGTTGTCGTTGGTGGGATCTTGCTGTGTAAAAAAATCGCCGTCGTTGTTCGTTGCTGAAGCACCTCTGTGGGGAACACGCCAGGGCAAAACTATCGCCTCTGCAAAACGCAGTGCGGGCATTAAGGGTGACTATGTAAACAAAGGTTTCCATAGAATATCAATTTAAGCCTCATTTGGTCCGTTGAACCAGCTAAAGGTCAATGGGGAGAATTTTACACACGTCCTTGGAAAAAAGTTGCAAAATTGGGAGAATTTACCTTTTAAAAATATTGTTGTGGTGGTTTCTATCCTGATTGGTTTATTAAGACTCACTTCTTAGCCACTGGCGGTCATGGGAAGAGGGTCACAAAGACCTCTCTCCATGGCAACATGGCTGCCATGATGGTGAGGGAAGATGTGTGTTGGGAGGCAGAGAGGAAAACACAAATTTCCTGTGCCTTCCAGTCATGCCAATCATTCAACAAACTGAGCCAGATGATGCTGGTAGAGTCACTGCCTCACAGCTCCAGAGACCTGGGTTCGATCCCGACCTCTGGCGGTCTGTGTGTGTGGAGTTTGCACGTTCCCCCTGTGACCGCGTGGATTTCCCCCGGGTGCTCCGGTTCCCTCCCACATCCCAACGACGTGCGGGGTCGGTGGGTTAATCGGCTGCTGTAAATTTCCCCCCTGGTGTGTGGGTGAGGGGAAGAATCGGGGGGGGAGTTGACGGGAATGTGGGGAGAATGGGTTACCGGGAAAATTAGTGGTACAGCAAAACAGCCCCAACATCCTATGCATTCTCCATAACCCACTCCGGCCCCCACACCCCTCCCTATCTCTGTAACCCCCTCCAGCCCCCACACTCCTCCCTATTTCTGTAACCCCCTCCAGCCCCGACACCCCTCCCTATCTCTGTAACCTCCTCTGGCCTGTACACCCTTCCCTATCTCTGTAACCCCCTCCGGCCCCGACACCCCTCCCTCTGTAACCCCCTCCGGCCCCTACACCCCTCCCTATCTCTGTAACCCCCTCCGGCCCCGACACCCCTCCCTATCTCTGTAACCCCCTCCAGCCCCTACAGCCCTCCTATCTCTGTAACCTCCTCTGACCTGTACACCCTTCCCTATCTCTGTAACCCCCTCTGGCCCCTACACCCCTCCCTATCTCTGTAACCCCCTCTGGCCCCTACACCCCTCCCTATCTCTGTAACCCGCTCCGGCCCCGACACCCCTCCCTCTGTAACCCCCTCCAGCCCCTACAGCCCTCCTATCTCTGTAACCTCCTCTGGCCTGTACACCCCTCCCTATCTCTGTAACCCCCTCCGGCCCCGACACCCCTCCCTCTGTAACCCCCTCCAGCCCCTACAGCCCTCCTATCTCTGTAACCTCCTCTGGCCCCTACACCCCTCTCTATCTCTGTAACCCCCTCCAGCCCCTAGAACTTTCACTGTAACACTCCCTTGCCCCTACACCCCTCCTACCTCCTTAACTAGCCCTGAACCCACCAATATCCCAATGGTCCAATAATTCTGGGGCCATACACACCTCTGGTTTGAACTGACCCGTAACCTCTGATCCCAACCCTTCTCTCAACCTTTCCACCTCTCTCTGCCCCTCTAAGTGGCTGCTTCAAACCCCCATCTGATTTGAATTTCTCTGCACGCATTCCAACTTGCCTGATGGAATTTGCCTCGCGAAGGTTTACAGTGACACAGGTGCTACGTAAATGCAAGTTGCTGACACAGGAGAAGATGGGGAGGCGCAGCACTGGCACACGGTGATTCCGTGAGGTTTGAGTTGTTTCTGGTTCATCAGTGCTGTCCATTGTTTCCCCAAATGCCACGAATGGAACAGGTTCTTCCAGTTCGAAGGGAGTCTGACTGTGTCATGGTGATGCTGTTGTGCAGTTGTGGAAGGACTTGTGCAGGCCAAGTACACCCAGAGTCCGCCTGTACTTCTGGGTCCCAGCGGTCAGAGGAATGGACTCTCAGGACGCAGGGCAGCTCCTCTCTCCCACCTCAAAGTCAAAGTCGAGTTTATTGTCATCTGTACTCACAGGTGCAATGGAAAACTTACCTGCAGCAGCATCACAGGCACAGAGCATCAGATACACAACATTCACAAGAAAAACTTAAATTAAACATAAATTATACAAGAAAGAACACAATTAGAACAAAAAAAATGAAATCCATTGTAGTGCAAAGTGGTCACAGTGTTGCTGTACTGAGGTAGCGATTAGGGTTGTGCCGGTTGGTTCAAGAACCGAGTGGTTGAAGGGAAGTAGCTGTTCCTGAACGTAGTGGTGTGGGACTTCAGGCTTCTGTACCTCCTGCTCGATGGGAGCTGCAAGAAGATGGCACGGACCGGACGGTGGGGATCTTTGATGATGGATGTTGCCTTCTTGAGGCGGCAGCGCCTGTAGATACTCCCGATGGTGGGGAGGGATGTGCCCGTGATGTATTGGCCTTTGAGAGACACGAGACGGCAGATGCTGGGATCTGGAGCTACAAGCTAGCTGCTGGAGGAACTCAGCGGGTCGGGCAGCATCTGTGGAGGGAAATGGACAGTTGATGTTTCGGGTCAAGATCCTTCACCCGGACTGAAAGATAAGAGGGCAGATGGCCGGTATAAAGACATGAAGGGTAAAGGGTGGGGCCAGAGCTGGCAGGTGATAGGTGGATCCAGGTGGGGAGGGGGTAATAGGCGGATGGAGGAGGGGAGGGCGGGATCAGTGACAGAGGCTGGGAGGTGATTGGTGGAGGTGACAGAGGGCTGCAGGTGGTGGGATCTGATAGGAGAGGAAGGTGGAGCCTGGAACCAAATAAGGCAGGTGGGGGCAGATGGGAGGGAACCCAATGGGAGGGGTGTGCGGGTGGTTGGGGGAAGGGAAAGAGGGTGATGGGGGGGTGGGGTGGGATGGGTGTAGGAGGAACTGGGTAGATCAAGAGGAGAGAGAAAGGGGAGGGGAGGGGGAGCAGGTTACCTGAAATTGGATCTTGGAACCCTACCTTCTGGGACCCTGGACCCTCCCCATATGGGACCCTGGAGCCTGTCCATCTGGGACCTTGGACCTCCTCTGTCCAGAATGTTGGACCCCTATTGTGTGGAACCCTGGACCATCTCCACATGGGACCCTGGACCACTCTGTAGGGGCTCTAGACCCCCTTCGTATGGGACCAACGCTCTCTCTACACATGACCCTGGACCCCTTCTGTCCAGGAAACCCACCACCCTATGTCCAACTCTCCGGCCCTCTTCTGCCCAGGACCCCAGGTGCCTACACATCCTTCGGGACCACCTGACCAGGACCCCTGGGCACTTCCACTATCCTGGACCCCCAGGACCCCCGGACCTGGCTTACCTGCTGTTTGGATCTAATTCTGTAGCAATCACCAGTTGACCCCCAACCAGCGGAAGGATTAGAGTGGAGGTAAACAACTTGGGGGTCTGGAACTCTCTGCCCAAAGGATGTCGAGGAGGAGAAACATTTACAAAGCCCCTGAGAGACCTGAGTTCCAGGACTCTGTACCAAGTGCTGGGAGACCGGATGAACCCAAAGCCCGCCTTGATCATTGGTTGCCCAGTATGTCCGTCATCGTGTTCCCACCCTCCCATCCACCAATAGAGATGGGAATGCAGGCTGTTTCCCCCATTGGCTTTTTCTCCCAGTTTTGGAATGTTAACCACATAAGTGTTGACTGAAATTATTTTGATAAAAATAATATTTTGATAAAAATAGAAATTATTTTTAAAAAATTAGTTAAAGCGATTGTGAATTTACTCCCATGTGTTATTCTGAATATGCAGAAACAGGCCCTTCGGCCCACTGAGTCCCTGCCGACCATCAACCTCCCATTTACACTGGTCTCATTTCATTCTCCCCCCGTTCCCATCAACTCCCCCCAGATTCTACCCCTCACCCACACACCAGTGGGGCAATTTACAGTGGCCGATTAACCCACCGACCCCGCACGTCATTGGGATGTGGGAGGGAACCGGAGCACCTGGGGGGAGCCCACGCGGTCACAGGGAGAACGTGCAAACTCCACACATGCGCGCGCACGCACACACACACACACACACACACATACACACAGAGGTCGGGATCGAACCTGGGTCTCTGGAGCTCAGAGGCTGCCGCTCTACCTGCTGTGCCACTGGGCTGCCCAGAATTGGCAGGCATTTTACTTCAGGATGGGTGTGGTAGGGATTGGCAGGGACGAGAGTCATCGAGTCACAGATACCAGCCTCATTGGCCCACTGTATCCCCATCAACCATCATAGAGTTGTACAGCATGGAAACAGGCCCTTCTGTCCATTCCAACCAAGACACCTGTCTATGCTAATCCCATTTGCCTGCATTTGGACCATATCCCTCTGGTACCTATCCACACTGTGATGGTACCTGCCTCTACCACCTCCTCTGGCAGCTTGTTCCATGTAACTACCACCCACTGTGTGGAAAAACTTGCCCTTCAGATCTCCTTTAATTCTTTCCCCTCTCAGCTTAAGCCCATGTCCTCCAGTTTTAAACTCTTTCTAAAAGACGATAGAGTTGTTAAGAAGGTGTATGATGTGTTGGCCTTCATTAGTTGGGGTATTGAGCAAGAGCCACGTGGTAATGTTGCAGCTCTATAGAAGTCTGGTTAGACCACAATACCTTGATAGAGGTGTACAAGATGATAAGAGGCATAGATTGAGAGGGCAGTCAGAGACCTTTTCCCAGGGTGACAATGGCTAACACGAGGGGCCATAATTTTAAGGTGATTGGAGGAAGGTATAAGGGGGATATCAGGGGTGAGTTTTTTTTACACAGAGAGTGGTGGGTGCGTGGAATGCGCTGTCAGCAGAGGTTGTGGGGGCAGATACATTAGAGACATTTAAGAGACTCTTAGATAGACACATGAATGGAGGGTATGTGGGAGGGAAGGATTAGAGCAGGGTAAAATGTCGGCAAAACATTGTGGGCTGAAGGGCATTTACTGTGCTGTAATGTTCTCTGTTCTATGTTCTATATCTACTCCACCTATGCACCTCTTAGTCACATAAGCCTCTTTAAGGTCACCCTTCAGCCTCCGGTGCTCTGGTGAGAACAATCCCAGCCTCTCCAAACTCTCCTTTTAATGACTAAAGCCCTCCATTGCAGGCATCAGCCTGGAGAATCTCCTCTGCACTTCTTGAATATTTTTAGGGGAGAGGTAGATCGATTCATGGTAAGGAGCAAAAGGTTACTGTGGGCAGGTAGGATCGCAGAGTTTGAGGTTCCAATCAAATCACCTGTGATCTTATAAAATGGCAAAGCAGTCCTGAGGTACCAACTGCTCTATCCCACAGTTCTGATGAAAAACCCAACCAAGAAAAGGTTTGAGGAGGAAGCTGATTATCAATGAATCAGGAAATACTAAAGGTGGGTGCTCACCATGTCCTGCAGGCAAGCAGGGATTGACATCCTGTGACATTCTTCTCAACAATGCCCACTTCTGCCTTCAGTCAGTCACCCTCAGGGCATTGCTGTCACTGTGAAGACCATCCCCAAATCTCCCTTGGACTGACTGCCTCCTTGGGTATTAAGGGCCATATTAGTGGGCTCATAGTTACCCATGGAACAGAATTCCTTCCCTGAAGAACATCACCCCACTAAATGGAGAGTTTTGTGCTCACTGCTGCTGAGACCTTCTCTTTCCGGATTCATTTCATTATTGAATTTATTGGAGTCAGTCCGACATCTGCAGATAATTAATTCCGGGATGCTAAACCTAACCACAAGACTGCTGACAACGAACAAAGGAAACAATGAAGTCTTGTGTGATTAAGGCACCGTGCATTTGGGTTGAGATGAGCAGACAAATTTCTCCATTCTGCAGTCACCAAGTCTTTCAGATCTGCAGGAAGAGGACGATTCTGTAGTATTCTTTCACAATGTCCCAAAGTGCTTTAAAGACAGTTGACTGCTTCTGAAGTGTAACCAATTTGCACACAGCAAATGTTTGCACAGGCACAGCAGCGCAGCGGGTAGTGCCGCTGCCTCACAGCTCCAGAGACCCAGGTTTGATCCTGACCTCCGGCGCTCTGTGTGTGTCTGTGTGTGTGTGTGCGCGTGCGTGCGTGGTGCGTGCGCGTGCGCGCAGCATGTGTGTACATGTGCGTGTGCGCGTGTGGAGTTGCACGTTCTCCCCGTGACCCCGGGGGCTCCAGTTCCCTCCCACATCCCAACGACGTGCGGGGTCGGTGGGTTAATCGGCTGCTGTAAATTGCGCCCCCCCCCACAGTGTGTGGGTGAGGGGGACAATCTGAGGGGGAGTTGATGGAAATGTGGGGAGAACGAAGCGGGCTCGGTGTAAATGGGTGGCTCTTGGTCAGCATGGACTCGGTGGGCTGAAGGGCCTGTTTCTGTGCTGTACGGGACTCAGTGACTCCACAAAACAGCAATGGAACCAAATGCCTGGATAATGATCAAGAGCCAGAGTAACACGGACAAATGCTCTCAATAACCGTCACAGGATATTTTCATCTTCCATGACCTGTGGGTTCTGATCTGCCCAGGGTGGGGAATCTGTGAGAAGGGTGCACCACTTCGCCACCTACACAGGACCACCGTGGATCCTGATGTTCAGCCTAGAGGTTGTCAATCCCATCCCAAACGCTCAAAGTCAAGATCGTTGTCACATGCACAAGTCCATATGTGCACAGGTGCAATGAAAAAACTTACTTGCAGCAGCATCACAAGCACAGAGTATCAGATAAGCAGCATTCACAGGAAAAACATAAGTTGTACACAATTTTTGCAAGTAAGAACACAAATAGAAAACAACAAGTTCGATTGCAGTGTAAAATGGTCATGGTGTTGCTATACTGAGGTAGTGATTAGGGTTGCGCCGGTTGGTTCAAGAACCAAACGGTTGAAGGGAAGTAGCTGTTCCTGAACCTGGTGGTGTGGGACTTCAGGCTTCTGTACCTCCTGCCCGATGGGAGCTGCGAGGAGATGGCACGGCCCGGATGGTGGGGATCTTTGATGATAGATGTTGGCCTTCTTGAGGCAGCGCCTGCTGTAGATACTCCTGATGATGGGGAGACTTGTGGCCCTGATGTATTGACTCCTTCCCCACTCTGAGCACTGATGGGCCAGAGATTCCCAGGAGTCAGTGGGGATGTTACTTTTCTTACGGACACTTTGAGCACGTCCTTGAACCTTTTCCTCTGTCTGCTGGCGACCCCTTTCTGCAACAACGATCGGAATAGAGGATCTGTAATGGCAGTCCAGTATTAGACACATGAACAACATGGACCAATGCAAAGCACTGGAGGAACTCAGCGGGTCGGGCAGCATCTGTGGAGGGAAATGGACAGTCAATATTTTGGGTTGAGACCCTTCATCTGTACTGGGACATTGTCTGTGCATAAAATCATAAGGGGCATAGATAGGGTGAATGCACAGTCTTTTTCCCAGGGTTGTGGAATCAAGAACTAGAGGGCAAAGGTTTAAGGTGAGAGGGGAGAGATTTAATAGGAACCTGAGGGGCAACGTTTTCGCATAGAGGGTGGTCCGTATATGGAACGGGGCAAATGATGGACGGTGTCTCAGAAAGAGGCAGAGAGCAGGAGAAAGAGAGAGCGTGACAGAGAGAGAGGGAGAGTTATAAAGAGGTACTTGTATGGGGATAGGAAAGGTTTAGAGGGATATGGGCCAAATGCAGGCAAATGGGACCAGCTTAGATAGGAATCTTGGTCGGCATGGACCAGTTGGGCCGAAGGGCCTGTTTCCATGCTGTATGCCTCTATAGACGCTGTCTGACCCACTGAGTTCCTCCAGCTTTTTACGTGTCACTTCATATTCCAGCATCTGCGGTCTCTGGTGCCTCCATTTTGTTTCTCCACCCGTGACGTCCCTTGAGGGACGATGACTTTCCCTCCTCTCCTCGACGTGAGCCCTGTGAGCCGTCCCTCCCGCTCCCCCTCTGTGGTCTCTGCTTCTCTCCTGCTCTTCGACCACGTTCTTGCCCAGACTCGCTGCCCCAGTCTCGTGTCCTTCCTGGGTACTAGTCTCTACCGGTCTAGATGAAGGGTCTCCACCCGAAACGTCGACCATCCATTTCCCTCCACAGATGCTGCCTGACCCGCTGAGTTCCTCCAGCTTTTTGTGTGTTGCTCCAGACTTCAGCATCTGCTGCCTGTTGAGTCTACATTGAGACATAAGGCTAGCGAAACACAACTGACTGAGACTGTCGGGGAGGTTAGACTGGGAGCAGACATTGACGCACAATCAGGAGGATTTTGCGGAGACAAAGCGTTGGCTGTGGTGAGGGTCCTGCTGTAGGTAGACTAGGTCTCAGAAGCAGAGAGGCAAGCAGGGGTCATCACCCCCCATATACCGTGAGTGTCGTGTGTGAGTGAGAGAGAGAGGTCGGAGGTCTTGATCTTCAAACTTCCTTTCCCTCAGTCTCTCGAGGACTGTGCTGGCACATTGAGAGTGGTGGGGAACTTCGTGGCTCCCGGGATTTGGGAAATGATCCGCGTTTCCAGGGTCCTGGACGTGGGAAGCTTGGCAGCTCCTACGACACTGCCGCACTCCCTCAGTGCAGCCGGGAGTTTGCAGTTCAGCTTCCCGAACCAGGATTCAAAACCCACGATCTTCAGACGTGGAGAGACCTACTGAGCCACTGCTGTGGAAGGTCCTGTTTACCTGGAGATTCTGTGGCTGCTCCTCGAGTGAACAATGTAATCGCCTCGAGCTGTTTAAGGGAGGTTTTAGATGGAACCTGTTTTCCCGGACCCATGATCTCTTTCCCCTCCTGCGCCCCCCACCGGCTCCCCCCTCACTCTCACACACTCCCCCCTCTCCCCCCTCTCCCCCTCTCCCCCTCTCCCCCTCTCCCCCTGTCCCTCTCTCAATCTCTCAATCTCTCTCTCTCTCTATCTCTATCTCTCTCTCAATCTCTCTCACCTCTCTTTCTCCCCCCGGTAGAGATTTTCCAAACATTTCGGGGCTGGGTCCCAAGGATCAGAAAGTTGCAAATATTGCATTCTTGTTGAAGGAAGTGTACGGATATGAGCCAACAACAACAGGCAGGTTAACCTCAGTTCTATAAACAATACTTAAACAATAATTGTTTATTAAACAATAAGCAATGGGGACAGAACTAGCAGTCTCATGAATCCCTGTGGATTGATTAGAAAAAGCCAGTTTACATTGTCAAGGGGACATCGTGTCTCTCTAGTGACAGGGTTTTTTTTGACCAAGTCACACTAAAATGTTTTGTAACATCTCTCCTTCAACACTTAACAGATCTAGTTGCATAATGTTCATCCTGAGACTGCTAAAACTAATTCGGGTTCAAGGGAAATATGAAAAGTAGAATTCAGTACATTTCATGTTTAGGTCGCTGTGTGAGGCTGGGTGTTGGTGGCAAGGCCAGTACTTAATGCCATCCCTAAACCCATCTCTCTCTCTCTCTTACTCCGGCTCTCTCTCTCTCCCCATCTCTCTCTCTCTCTCTCCCATCTCTCTCTCTCTCTCCATCTCTCTCTCCGTCTCTCTCGTCTCCGTCTCTGTCTCTCTTTCTCACTCTCCCTCTCTGTCACTCTCTCTTCTCTTCTCTCTGCCTCTTTCTGTCACATGGCTCCCCCCATCATTTGCTATTTCTCCTCTCTTTTCCTTTCTCTCTCACATTCTCTCATTCTCTGTGTGTGTCTCTCTCCCTCACCACTTTCTCTCTTACTTTCTCTCTCTCACTTTCTCTGCCTCTCCCTGTCACTCTCGATCACTCCGTCCGTCTGTCTCTCTGTGACATGCTCTCGCCATGACTCTTTCTCTCTCTGTCACTCTCCCTCTCACTCTATCCACCCTCTCTCTCTATCACTTTCTCTCTCACTCTCTCACCCTCTCCCTGTCTCTGTCACACTCTGTCTCCATTGCTCTCTCTCCCCCCCCCCCCCCCCCTCTCTCTCTCTCTCTAGAGCTATTGATAGGCAGTTTAACGGGTGATGGGTAGCAGGTGAAACAATGCTGAGAAATGTGGTGTTACTTTTTAGTGGAATCAATGAGAAGAAAAGAGGTACCTTTTTTGAATTGTGTCCACTAATATATAAGATGAGAAAGCTCGGGGAATATGTGCATGGTGCATTGAATGTTGCAAGGCAGCCCACCTGGAATGTTGGGATCTACAGACAGAGTAGGAAGTTATGCTAACCCTTTATAAACCACAGCTGGAGAGTTGTGTCCTATTCTAGGTATCACACTTTAGGAAAGGTACAAAGGTTTTGGAGAGGGCGCAGAAGAGATTTACCAAAATGATTCTGAGGGATAAGGAGGTTTCACTGTGTGAATCGTTTGGAGAGGTTGGGGCTGTCCTCCTCGGAATAGAGGAGGGGATTTAAAACCAGGAATGGAGTGGACACAGCAGGGAGAGAGTGTTCCTCTCAGCGGAGGGGACAGGTACCAGGGAAGGCAGAAGATAATCGGCAAACGAACCAGAAGTGAGATCAGTAGGAGGGAGAAGTCTGGAATCTGTAATTAAGGAAATGGTGGCAAGGATATTGGGAAAACAGTGACAGAGGTGGACGGAGCCAATGTGGATTTCTGAAAGGAAAATCATGATTGACAGATCTGTTGGAACTTTTTGAGGATGTAACTTGTGGAAGAGGTAAGAGCAAACTAGATGGGCTGATGAAGTTGGATTGTCAAGTCAAGTCGATTTGAGTTTATTGTCACGTGCACAAATCCATGTGTACGCAAGTACTTGCAGCCGCGTTAGAACCACATAGCATTAGCCACACAACATTCACACGAAGAACATAAATTATACATGAATTATGCAAGAGGGAACACAATTAGAACAAAAAAAATTCATTGTAGGGCAAAGTGGTCACAGTGTTGCTATACTGAGAGTTGTACCTGTTGGTTCAAGAACCGAATGGTTGAAGGGAAGTAGCTGTTCCTGAACCTGGTGGTGTGGGACTTCAGGCTTCTGTACCTCCTGCCTGATGGTAGCTGCAAGAAGATGGCACGGCCCGGATGGCGGGGATCTTTGATGACGGACGTTGCCCTCTTGAGGCAGCGCCTCCTGTAGATACTCCCGATGGTGGGGAGGGACGTGCCCGTGATGTATTGGGCTGAGTCCACTACTCTCTGCAGCTTCTTACGTTCCTGCGCATTCGAATTTCTGTACCAGACTGTAATGCAACCAGTCAGGATACTTTCAACAGCACATCTGTAGAAGTTAGAGTGTTCAGTGACAAGCCGAACCTCCTTAACCTCCTAAGAAAGTAAAGATGTTAATGAGTCTCTAAACATCAGGAGACCTTTGATGAGGTGCACACAAAATATTATTGATTAAAATTAGATTGCATGGTATTTGGGACTCAACCAATGTACTGGCATGGATGAAGTGTCGGTCATTGAGTAGGAATAAACTGATCATTTTCAGGTTGGGGGGGTTTGTATGGGGTCCCTTCCATTCACCACCACCAGGTGAAGGGTCTCAACACGAAACGTCGACTGTCCATTTCCCTCCACGGATGCTGCCCGACCCGTTGAGTTCCTCCAGCTTTTTGTGTGTTGCTCCAGATTCCAGAATCTGCAGTTTGCTGGGCCCCATCCATTCACACCCTGCATCGATTGTATGTATGAGGGCACCAAGTATAATACATCCAAGGTTCCTACAAATACAAAGCTGCGTGGCAGTGTGGGCTGTGAGGAGGATAGGGAGAGGCTTCACAGAGATCCAGACATTTAGTGGGTGGAGCCACTGCTTCACAGCTCCAGAGACCCGTGTTCGATCCCGACCTCCGGCGCTGTGTGTGTGTGTGTGTGTGTGTGTGTGTGTGTGTGTGTGTGTGTGTGTGTGTGTGTGTGTGTGTGGAGTATGCATGTTCTCCCTGTGACTGCGTGGGTTTCCCCCGGGTGCTCCAGTTTCCTCCCACATCCCAACAATGTGCAGGGTCAGTGGGTTAACTGCTCCTCTAGCGTGTGGGATGAGAGGGGAAAGATTTAAAAGAGACCTGAGGGGCTGGTTTTTCACACAGAGGGTGGTGAGTATACAGAACAAGTGGAGATATTTAGACAGATACATTGATTGGAAAGGTTTAGAGGGATATGGGCCAAACGCAGGCAATTGGGACTGGCTTAGGTGGACAACTTGGTCAGCATGGACAAGTTGGGCCGAAGGGCCTGTTTCCCTGCTGTATGACTCTGACTCTAAGGATAGGTGAGTGTTGGAATCTGGAACGAGTTGATATGAAAGTGGGGAGAATAAAATGGGTTAGTGTTAGGGAATAAATGGATTGTTGATAGTTGGCACAATCTCAGTGGGCAGGAGGGCCTGGTTTATGCTTGTATCTCTCTACAGCTCGGAAATACTGAGCAAGGATGTGGCAGATGGAGTATGTATATAGTTACATACAGTGTAAAATGTGGAAAATATTGTACAGAAAGCTACCATCCACAGATAGTGTAATTGAGTAAATTGAGAGAGAGAGGGAGAGAGAGAGAGAGAGAGAGAGATGTGGGGGGAGTGAGGGTTGAGATGGAGAAAATGGGGAGAATGAGAGAGGGGAATAGGGGTGAAGGATGGGGAGAGTGTGAGAGAGATGGGGAGAGAGAGAGGGACGGAGAGTGTGTGAGAGATGGAGGGTGTGAGAGAGACAGAGTGTGTGAGAGAGACAGTGTGTGCGTGAGACGGGGGTGAGAGAGAGACGGGGAGGGTGTGAGAGAGACGGGGAGGGTGTGAGAGAGACGGGGAGGGTGTGAGATGGGGGTGAGAGAGAGACGGGGAGGGTGTGAGAGAGACGGGGAGGGTGAGAGAGATGGGGAGAGTGTGAGAGAGACGGGGAGGGTGACAGAGAGACACAGAGGGTGAGAGAGACGGGGAGGGTGACAGAGAGACAGGGAGGGTGTGAGAGAGACAGAGAGTGTGTGAGACGGGGGTGAGGGAGAGACGGAGGGTGAGAGAGGGGGGAGGGTGAGAGAGACGGGGAGGGTGTGAGAGAGACAGAGTGTGTGAGACAGGGGTGAGAGAGACGGAGGGTGAGAGAGGGGGAGGGTGAGAGAGGCGGGGAGCAGGTGAGGGAGACAAGAGGGGTGCTGATGGAGTTAGAGTGTTTCCGTGGGGAAGGGGGTGTCAGTTGGATGGGACCAGAGAGAGGGACGGACTGCTACACTGTGCCGGTGAGGAGGGACGGGATCCTTTAACTGGCTGTAGTGACTGCCCGGTGCCTCTGCTCCTATTGCACTGAGCGGTAATCACACGGCTGCCCTCCGCGCCCACACTGTGGGTGTGATGATCACACCACCCTGCCACATGTGTGAGCCTTCTGTCCCTGAGAAGTGCTGAGTCTCCCTGGCAGAATCGGCCTTTTGTTCCGCCCGCTGGCTGCTGTCAGCACTCACAAACAGGGCACGTCGTTCCTACCCACTCTCTCCCAGCACCAGTCACCTCCCCTACATGCCTGTTGTTCCAGCTTGAAGGTCGTGGATCATCCTGGGAGACCAGGAGCAGCCAGATCTCAAAAACTGAAAAACAAAGTTAAACCGATTAAATAAATCTGTGTTAAAAAACACTGGAATCAGAAAACAGTGACCATGGATCATTACTGAAGACTTATTGGACTCTTCATCTTATTTCAGTGAAGCTGCTGTAACAGAACTCTCCTTCAACAGATAAGATCTCTTTATTAGTCACATGTACATCAAAACACACAGTGAAATGCATCTTTTGCGTAGAGTGTTCTGGGGGCAGCCCGCAAGTGTCGCCACGCTTCCGGTGCCAACGTAGCATGCCCGCAACCTCCCAACCCGTACGTCTTTGGAATGTGGGAGGAAACCGGAGCACCCGGAGGAAACCCACGCAGACACACAGGGAGAACGTGCAAACTCCTTACAGACAGCGACGGGAATTGAACCCGGGTCGCTGGCGCTGTAATAGCGTTACGCTGACCGCTACACTACCGTGCTGCCATAAGGGTTGGCGGTGTTTGATAAAAGCGTGGGTTTACCCTGTGACAAATCCTCTCCTGTTGATTGGCTTCACTCTGTGTCCCCCTGATCATTCCCACCATGGTACGGTAGTGTAGTGGTTAGCATGATGCTATTACAGCACCAGAGACTGGGGTTCAATTCCCACCGCTGCCTGTAAGGAGTTTGTACACTCTCCCCGTGTCTGCGTGGGTTTCCTCCAGGTGCTCCGGTTTCCTCCCACGTTCCAAAGACGTACGGGTTAGGAAGTTGTGGGCATGCTATGTTGGCGCCGGAAGCGTGGCGACACTTGCGGGCTGCCCCCAGAGCACTCTCAGTAATGCAGAAAGATGCATTTCACTGTGTGTTTCGATGTACATGTGGCTAATAAATAAATATCTAAATAAAACCCTCAGAGACTTTAAATACCTGCATTAAATTTCCCCTTAACCTGATCTCTCTGAAGACATCCAATCCCAGATTCTCCACACACCCGAGGCTCCCCAGGTCTGGGACCAGTTGAATAGGCTTTTTTCCCCACACCTTTTAAATACTGCTGCCTCTTAATTGCCAGGAGTGGGTAGGGATGGGAAATAAATGCTGGCGATACCAGCCACATCCATGTCATAGAGTCACACAGCATGGGAACAGGCCCTTCGGCCCACTGAGTGTGTGCCAACCCATTTACGCCAATCCCATTTTATTCTTCCCACATTCCCATCAACTCCCCCCAGACTCTACCCCTGACCCACACGCTAGGGGGGCAATTTACAGCGGCCGATTGCAGTGCCGGAGGTTGGGATCGAACCCGGGTCTCTGGAGCTGTGAGGCAGCAGCTCAACCCGCTGCGCCACTGTCTGAGGAGCGCTCCATTTTACGCAGCAAGTTGTAGTGTAGAACGCCCTGCCTGTAAGGGCAGTGGGAGCAGATTGATACTTTGCAATCGGTGGTCGTGTTACTAAAGGCTGTGGGGACAGAGTGAGATTGGGTCTAATTGGATTGGATTGTTTGTTCAAAAACTGGGACAGACATGATGGGCTGAATGAATTCCTTCGCGCTGTTTGATTCGACGTTCTGTCCCAGCAGCGGAAACGTTAACTGAACTTCAGCTTTTAAGCTCTCAATCCTTTGAAACTGCAGTCCCTTATTGGTTATTATATTAAGATCTAACAGTGAGGATACCTCGGCACAGAGGTTTCGTGTACATCAGACAGCAGAGCCATCCGAATAATCCCTTCCCTTCACTTCAAAGAAACCTTCCAGCTCCTGTAGTCCCAGGTCGGCAGTTCCTCCATCCAGAGAGAATTCTCAAAGTTCCTTTGATCTTTGCATCCGAAGCTCCATCCGATCTTTAATTAGACTGCGTACAATGCAGTGGGCTCCATCTGTTTGTGAGCTGCAGACGAGGCCCGTGGCGCACTGGGGGGAGCAGTGCATTTATTTGGGAGTTGGGGGGGGTGAGGGGGTGCTTGAGATGGCGGGGGTGGGGTTGGAGGTGGGGGAGAGGTCAGGGTTACTGTTTCGCAGAGTCAAGGGCCTGAGTGATGGCAATTCGCCAGACAGGCTGATGAGTCCCAGACAGAGAGCTTTGAACAGGAACTCTACTGGCCTCCTTAATGCGTTCCCTTTCCCAGCGCATCTATATATCTCTTCCCTCGCTCCCTCCCTCGCTTCCTCACTCTCTATCACCACTCTTCCCCTGTCCCTTTCTTCTCTCCCCCACTATCCCCTCTTCTCCACCTCCGCGTTCTCTCCCTCCCCCACTTTAACCACCACATGCTCTCTCCTCCCTCCTCCCACCCTCTCCTGGGCCAACATGCAATCATCGTCACTCACCATCACACCGCCATCCGCGGGAGCTTGCTGTGCACAAATTGCCACCCTCATTTCCCACATTGCAGCAGTGACCACGCTACAACATCCTTGTCTCCGAGGTGTGCAGGTCTGGGACCCTACAGGTGGGTGTGCGCAGCACTGAGAGGTGAGAGAGGGCACTCAAACCTTCCCTGGACACACTGGGGGCTGGGGTCTCACTCCCGCCAGACGCTGTCCTTGAGATGGCTGCGGTTTGATGAGATGATCGTCTGCCTCCTGGTCAGGAAGATCTGGAGAAGGATGCAAGGGTCCTTGTCGAGGTTCACCCCCAGCAGCTGTGTAACAGAGAACTCTCTGACCTATGGCCTGTTCCAGTGCTGCTGGAACCTAGAACATAGAACAGTACAGCACCGGAACAGGCCCTTTGGCCTACCATGTCTGTGCCAAACACGATGCCAAATTAAACTAAATCTCTTCTGCCTATTCACGATCCATATCCCTCCATTTTCTGCATATTCATGTGTCTCTTAAACGTCACTGTCGTATCTGCTTCCACCCCCACCCCTGGCAGCACATTCCAGGCACCCACCACTCTCTGTGTAAAAAGAAACTTGCCCCACGCATCTCCTTTAAACTTTCACCCCCTCACCTTAAATGCACGCCCTCTAGTATTCAACATTTGTCCCCCGGGAAGAAGATTCTGACCGTCTACCCTATCTGAGCCTCTCGTAATTTTATAAACTTCTATCGGGTCTCCCCTCTGCCTCTGACGCTCCAGAGAAGTGTCCCAAGTCTCTCCAACCTCTCCTGATAGCACATGCCCCCTAATCCAGGCAGCATCCTGGTAAACCTCCACATCCTTCCTGTAATGGGGCGACCAGAACCTCACACAATACTCCAAGTGCGGACTAACCAAAGACTATGTTGAACTAATGGTGCAGTGAATATACATAAGACCATAAGACAAAGGAGCAGAAGTCGGCCATTCAGTCCATCGTCTGCTCCGCCATTCTATCATGAGCTGATCCACTCTCCCATTTAGCCCCACTCCCCCGCCTTCTCACCATAACCTTTGATGCCCTGGCTACTCAGATACCTATCAATCTCTGCCTTAAATACACCCAATGACTTCGCCTCCACAGCCGCCCGTGGCAACAAATTCCACAGATTCACCGCTCCCTGGCTAAAGAAATTTTTCCGCATCTGTTCTGAATGGGCGCCCTTCAATTCTGAAGTCGTGTCCTCTTGTACTAGACTCCCCTACCATAGGAGACAACTTTGCCACATCTACTCTGTCCAGGCCTTTTATCATTCAGATAGACGTGTACTGATTATTCACCATACAGGTCCTCCCTGGGTTACGAACACCCGACTTATGTACAGCCCATACGTATGAGCGAGATCGGCTGGATGGATTTGCCGGCTGCTGTGGGGCCCAGGTATCTTCTGCTGTGTGGGAACCCACTTCCCAGCTATGTCATTGCTTCTTGCAGAGGAATGTGAATGGTTGAGTTAAACGCCCTGGTTGAATGACACGTTGGCCAATGTTTTTATTTAAATATATCGCTGGGCAGCCGCATTTCCAGATTATGATCCATTCGGTTTCTAACAGTTCTGGGGAACGGAACTCTGTCCCAACCTGTCTAAATAATAAAGAAACTATAACTTTGAAATGTATAAAGAAAACAGCGGCCTGTGGAAATCCCGCAGCTCTGTTAGAGAACAAAAGGGAAGACTTTGTGGCTTCACTGGGAGGGATTGGAGCTGGGGTGGGGGGGTGGGAGGTGAGGCAATGAGGAGTAGGGCGGTGCGATGGAGAGAGGGGGAAGGGAGGGGCTGTATTCCCAGTGATTCATTGCCTCTCGCTACTCAGCGGCCTCTCCCTCTGTTTTGTTTGTCTGGTTGTGCTGGCGACTGAGAGGGAAGGAGCCAGGCCTAGTGGATGCCTTGAAAGCCTGAGGCCTAACAACCAAACTCAGCCTGGCAACCTGGGCTAGAGAGGGTGTGGTAAGTCCCGAGGTTTCAAAAGGGTGGGGGTGTATGGTGAGGGATGTGGGTGGTGAAAGGGCCAAGGGGATTCAAGGATTGGTAATTGGTTTATTATTGTCACATGTACCGAGATACAGTGAAAAGCTTTGTTTTGCATGCCATCCAGTCAGATCATTCCAGAACATAAGTACTTCGAGGTAGTACAAGGGAAAACAATAACAGAATGCAGAATAAAGTGTTACAGTTACAGAGAAAGTGCAGTGCAGGCAGACAATAAGGTGCAAGGCCATAATGAGGTAGATTGTGAGGTCAAGAGTCCTTTATTGTACAAGAGGTCCGTTCAAGAGTCTGATATCAATGGGATAGAAGCTGTTCTTGAGCCCGGTGGTGTGTTTTAAAGATTTTGTATCTTCTCCCTGATGGGAGGGGGGAGAAGAGAGAATGTCCGGGGTGGGAGGGGTCCTTGGTTATGTTGGCTGCTTTCCTGAGGCAGCGAAAAGTGTGGACGTAGTTAATAGAGGGGAGGCTGGTTTGTGTGATGGTCTGGGCTGTGTCCACAACTCTCTGCGGTTTCTTGCGGTCTCGGGCAGAGCAGTTGCTGTACCAAGCCGTGGTGCATCTGGATAGGATGCTTTCTATGGTGCATCTGTAAAAATTGGTGAATGTCATCGGGGGACATGACAAAATTCCTTAGCCTTTTGAGGAAATCGAAGTGCTGGTGAGCTTTCTTGGCCATAGCGTCCATGTGGTTGGACCAGGACAGGCTATTGGTGATGTTTTCACCTAGGAACTTGAAGCTCTCAGCCATCTCCACCTCAGCACCGCTGATACAGACAGGGATGTGTACTCCACCCCACTTCCTTCATTTTGCTGACATTGAATGAAAGGTTGTTGCCATGACACCGTGTCACTGGGCTCTCTATCTCCTTCCTGTACTCCATCTCGACGAATTGACCAGCAAGAGGGCGGTGTGGAGACCGTGTTGTCTGGCTGTTAGATAGTGAGGTGTTCTCCATTGCCCCGTACCTCTCCGTCGGCCCCCTACATTGCCCTCCCTCCCCTTGCGCCGTCAACCCCATGGCTTTCCATCGCCTCTGCCCCTCACTGCGTCACTCAGACCTCGCTCTCCCTCCCCAACCGATGGCTGCTGCGGGGCTGCAGGAATCTTCCACTGGGTGGGAATGGGGCATTTCCCCGTGCCTTGCCTCCCCCATCCCACTCCCCCACCACCCCCTCCCCGAGCCACAACAATCGGGGGCTGGGTGGAGCCGAGTGGGGCTGGGAGCACTGAGCAGACTCGCTGACTCGTTCACTCAGAGTCAGTGCAGAGAACAGTGCAGAGGTACACAGTGTAGAGTGCAGCGGTACAGTATACAGTGGTACACAGTGTAGAGTACAGAGGTACACAGTGTACAGCGGTACAGTGTACAGTGGTACATAAATGTAAAGTACAGCGGTAGTGTACAGTGCTACACAGTGTAGAGTACAGCGGTACACAGTGTAGAGTACAGCAGTGCAGTGTACAACGGTACACAGTGTAGAGTACAGCAGTGCAGTGTACAACGGTACGCAGTGTAGAGTACAGCAGTACAGTGTACAACGGTACGCAGTGTAGAGTACAGCAGTGCAGTGTACAACGGTACGCAGTGTAGAGTACAGCAGTGCAGTGTACAACGGTACGCAGTGTAGAGTACAGCAGTACAGTGTACAACGGTACGCAGTGTAGAGTACAGCAGTGCAGTGTACAACGGTACGCAATGTAGAGTACAGCAGTGCAGTGTACAACGGTACGCAGTGTAGAGTACAGCAGTGCAGTGTACAACGGTACGCAGTGTAGAGTACAGCAGTACAGTGTACAACGGTACGCAGTGTAGAGTACAGCAGTGCAGTGTACAACGGTATGCAGTGTAGAGTACAGCAGTGCAGTGTACAATGGTACGCGGTGTAGAGTACAAAGGGTGTACAATGTTACAGAGGACAGTGTAGTGGAGTGAATCCCTGAGCTGTAGAAAGTGTTGAGAAGGAAGGTGTCAGGGCGATATTTGAACTGCTTTACATGACTCCCCCCTTTAGCATCGTCACTGCAGCACCACGGTGGCGCAGCGGGTAGAGTCGCTGCCCCTCAGCTCCAGCAACCCCGGTTTGATCCCGACCTCCGGCGCTGTCTGTGTGTGGAGTTTCCACGTTCTCCCTGTGACCACGTGGGTTTCTCCCGGGTGCTCCGGTTCCCTCCCATGTCCCAACCACGTGCGGGGTCGGTGGGTTAATTGCCCCCCCCAGTTTAGCACCTCTGGGTGGTGGGAGGATTGAGGAAGGAGTTAGCAAGTATGTGAGAGAGGACGGGTGCCAGGGAGTGGTGGAAGCAGGATACAACAGCAATGTTTAAGAGGCATTAGACAGGCAGGGAATGAGGGATATGGACCGTGTGCAGGGAGATAGGATTAGATTAATTTAGCATCAGTCAGCACAGACATTATGGGCCGAAGGGCCTGTTCCTGAGCTGTCCTGTACTATGTTCTATTGGATTTTGGAGCGCCAGTCTGTGTCCCCAGAAACAGCTGTGGTTAGTGGATGAGGATTAACATCTATGTTGGAAAGACTCCATGCTCCAAATCTGTCCAGTCACTCGAATTACTCCCTGTTGTATTTTTGGATTTGTTCCCTTCTTCAGCTGCCTTTCCCCACCCTATTCTGCCTGTAGTTTCTGTGTTTGTGCCAGTGTTTCCATACGACAATCCCCATGACGTCACGCCAAGTCCCCTGGCTACGTCAGGGGAGTCAGGGACATCCCTTGTCCACGGCACCCTTGGTTAAAGTGCCTGCTCGGTTGTGTCGGCTTCTTGTCCACGGGGCCTGATGTTGCTTGTGAGATGGGGTTGGTGATCGTTATCCATGTTCTACAGTCATACAGCACGGAAACAGGCCCTTTGGCCCAACTGGTCCGTGCTGGCCAAGATTCCCACCTAAGCTAGTCCCATTTGACTGTGTTTGGCCCATATCCCTCTAAACCTTTCCTATCCATGTGCCTGTCCATGTAATTTTAAATGTTGTTAATGTACCTGCCTCAAACACTTCCTCTGGCAGCTCGTTCCACATATGGACCACCCTCTGGGAGAAAAAGTTGCCCCTCAAATTCCTATTAAATCTCTCCCCTCTCACCTCAAACCTGTGCCCTCTTGTTCTTGATCTAACAACACATGTACACGGGACAGGTGTAGATCACAGCTATACCCACGATCTAGTCACACATGTACTCGGGACAGGTGTAGACCTCAGCTTTACCAATGGCCTATTGATACGTACATGGGACAGGTGTAGACCTTGGCCCACATGAGTACCTGAGCAGAGAGTCAGAGCTCAGCTCAGGGCTACCTGGTAACCTCCCTGAAATGGGAGAGTTTTGTCTCCTTTGGGACACCACACCAGATCTTTGTGGGGTTCTGACTGACAGCTCCCGCCCTCCAGTTACAGTCAGACCCTCCCCTACCTGTGCCCAGATGATGCCGGTCTGGACTTGCAGTGAGCACTGCTCCCGTAGAGGAGAAATGTCTCCCAACATCCAAGTGTGTTCTGGAGACTCGGTGAACACACTGTGACTCTCCAGAGCTGTAAGTGAGCATCTCTGTACGGAAAGCAGTTGTGTAGTTGGGAACAATAGATGGGACGGTGTAGAGGGAGCTTTGTTCTGTGTCTGACCCCGGGAGTGTGTGACGGGACAGTGTAGAGGGAGCTTCACTCTGTGTCGGACCCCGGGAGTGTGTGATGGGACAGTGTAGAGGGAGCTTCACTCTGTGTCGGACCCCGGGAGTGTGTGATGGGACAGTGTAGAGGGAGCTTCACTCTGTGTCTGACCCCGGGAGTGTGTGACGGGACAGTGTAGAGGGAGCTTCACCCTGTGTCTGACCCCGGGAGTGTGTGACAGGACAGTGTAGAGGGAGCTTCACTCTGTGTCGGACCCCGGGAGTGTGTGACGGGACAGTGTAGAGGGAGCTTCACTCTGTGTCTGACCCCGGGAGTGTGTGACGGGACAGTGTAGAGGGAGCTTCACTCTGTGTCTGACCCCGGGAGTGTGTGACGGGACAGTGTAGAGGGAGCTTCACTCTGTGTCTGACCCCGGGAGTGTGTGACGGGACAGTGTAGAGGGAGCTTCACTCTGTGTCGGACCCCGGGAGTGTGTGACGGGACAGTGTAGAGGGAGCTTCACTCTGTGTCTGACCCCAGGTGTGTGCAACGGGACAGTGTTGTGGTGGGGCTTTACTCCGTGTCGAGCTAGGTGCTGTCCTGGCCCTGGGAGTGCTGTGGCAGGGTTTCCCTTTCTTTGGACAACCAGTCAACCTGAAACCTGAGTGGAACGATACGGAGTCGGGGTAAACACTGTCTCAGTGTGACTCAAAGCTTTAGTATATTCCTGGTTTCTGAGAGTGCTTGTTTGAGCAGGGTACGTGTTGCCTCTCCCACTCATGTGACACAAACAGAGCCCGAGGCTGTCAACCAGCACCTGGTGCATCCAGTTACACCGGATCCCGTCCGTAACTGCTCCTCACTCTCACTTTTCTTCCCATCTTTATCTCTCTCCCTCATCTGTCCCTTTCTTCTCACAATCTTTCGCTTCCTCACTTGTTTTGTGTTTTGCTCCCTCTTCTTTGAATATCTCCCTCTCTTTGTTTCTCCCCGTTCTCTCTCTCGCACTCTCCCTGTCTCCAGCATCTCTCTCTCTCTCTCTCTCTCACATTCTCTTTCCATCTCTCTCTCTGTCATTGTCTCTCTGCCTGTTTGCATCTGTCCGTCATGTGTTGTCTGTCCACCTCTCTATCCTTCTGTCTCTCTCTTTCACCTTGTATGTGTGTGTGTGTGTGTGTCTCATCTCCTCTCCCTCTGCTACTCCCCCTCCCCCTCTCTCCCCTATCTCTCTCCCTCCCTCTCTCCCTCCCTCTCTCCCTCCCTCTCTCCCTCCCTCTCTCCCTCCCTCTCTCCCTCCCCGTCTCCCTCCCCCTCTCCCCTTCTCACTCTACCCTCCCCCCTCCCTCCCCTCTCCTCATTCTTTCCTCTCTCTCCCCCACTGCTCCACCCACCCCCTCCCCATCTCTCCCTTCCCCCTCTCCCCCCTCTCCCCCCCTCTCCCCCCTCTCCCCCCCTCTCCCCTCTCCCCCCCTCTCCCCCCCTCCCCTGCTCTCCCCTGCTCTCCCCCTCCCCTCTCCCCTCCCTCCCTCTCCCCCTCCCTCTCCCCCTCCTCTCTCCCCCTCTCTCCCCCTCTCTCCCCCTCTCTCCCCCTCTCTCCCCCTCTCTCCCCCTCCCCTCTCCCCTCTCCCCTCTCCCCCTCCCCCTCCCTCTCCCCCCCTCTCTCCCCCCCTCCCTGTCTCTCCTTCTCTCTCTCTCTGTCATCGTGAAGGGCCTCCAACCTACAACAGTGGCGTGCCGCAGGAACCCTGTCCTTTCCCCGAGTACAGAATTCCCAGTGACGATTGCGCCCCGTGCTCCCCGCCGATCCCGAGCTGACACCAATGCGCAGGAAGGGAAGGGCGGTCAGGTTTACTTCCTTCGGGAATGAATCATAGCCGACCTGATAAGAGGTTGTTGAGGTAATGAGTGGGGGGCTGGGCTGGGCACATGGAGAGGGAGAGGCCAGGAATTTTGACTCTGGAGCCACACAATCTCAGAGCGGCTGTGCCTCTGGAATTCCTTCCACTGCAGTCGAAACACAAGGAAATAGGAGCAGGAGTGGACCATTTGGCCCATCAAGCCTATCCCACCATTCGATGTGATCGTGGCTGATCTGCCCCCAGCCCTCATCTCCTCTTGTGCCAGTTCTCCATCACCTTCAGGTCCCCGATCCTTCAAAAAGTCATCCACCTTCCCGTTAAATGCCTCCAGAGATTCTTCCCTCCGGGGCGGAGAACTCCAGAGACTCCCCACCTCTGTGAGGAGAAGTCCCGACACACCTCAGTGTTAACTGACCGACCCCCTAATCCTGTAATTCTGTCCTCTCGTCCGAGACTCTCCCACCGGTGGAAACATCTCCACACCGACCCTGTCAGGTCCCCTCGGGACCTGAGATGTTTCAATAAAATTGCCCCTCATTCTGCTAAACTCAATTTGTTTAGCCATTCGGCCGTTCTAGTCTGTACCGAAACTTTATTCTGCTAGCCCCATTGACTTGCACACAGTCCATAACCCTCCAGACCTCTCCCGTCCATGTATCTATCCAATTTACTCTTAAGAGTAAGCCCACATTTACCACGTCAGATAGCAGCCTGTTCCACACTCCCACCACTCTCTGAAGAAGTTCCCCCTAATGTTCCCCCTAAACCTTTCCCCTTTCACCCTAAAGCCATGTCCTCTCGTACTTATCTCTCCTAATCTAGGTGGAAAGAGCCTACTCGCATTTACTCTGTCTATACCCCTCATAATTTTGTAAACCTCTATCAAATCTCCCCTCATTCTTCTACACTCCAAGGAATAAAGTCCTAACCTGTTCAATCTTTCCCTGTAACCCAACTCCTGAAGACCCGGCAACATTCTAGTAAATCTTTCTTGAAAAAGAGTGCCACAACAGTGCACAGTGTCCCACAGTAGTCCTGTAAATGTAACAGTGCTTCCCTATTTGGAAGCGCCAACCCCCTTGCAGTAGAGGTTAAATGGAGACAGCTGCCGCTGTGAGTCCCACGTTTAGCAGTCCCGACGGAGGAGGAATCTCGAGACATTCTGTGTTTGCGACGGCCTCCCGCGGACCCGAGTTCCCTCGCCTCGACCGGCCGGAAGAGAAATCAGCTCGCCCTCCCGTTAGCTCAGCGCTGACTGGTTGAACCGTACTGAGCGTGGAGTGAAATGCAACGGGAGCCGTTTCCCGGTCATCTCACACCATGTTGGGAACTCGACCGGGATCTTCCCGGCCAGCATCAGTCTGTGCCTTTCCTTGATTTATCCGCTATCATTTCTCACCGATCCCTCATGTCCCATTGGAGTGAGAGGGGAGCTGTCGGGTCCTGGAGTCACCTACATGCCAGTAAATTTCCTTAGTGGGTCTTCATAATGATTCGTAGACTCACACCAGCATGGAAACAGACCCTTCAGCCCTTCACGTCTATACCGACCATCTATACTAATCCTATTGACTAGCACTGCGACAGGAAGGGCGTGACAGTACTGCGAGGGTGCAGAAGAGAATCTTATACACTAATGATAAACTCTTGATCTCTCAGTCACCTCGTCATGGCCCTTGCACTTCATGTGTCCACCTGCACTGCACTTTCTCTGCATTCTTTTCTTTTCCCTCTTGCACTATAAGACCATAAGATATGGGAGTAGAAGTAGGCCATTCGGCCCATTGAGTCTGCTCCGCCATTCAGTCATGGCTGATTTGTTTTCTCAGCCCCATTATCCCACCTTCTCCCCTTAACCCTTAACCCCTCCCCCTTACCAATCGAGAATCTATCAGTCTCTGCCTTAAATACACCTGGTGACCTGGCCTCCACCACCCTGTACGGCAACGAATCCCACAGATTCACCGCCCTCTGGCTGAAGAAATTCCTCCTCATCTCAGTTCTAAAGGGACGTCCCTTTATTCTGAGGCTTTGCCCTCGGATCCTGGACTCTCCCACTGATGGAAACGTCCTCCCCACGTCCACTCTGTCCAAGCCTTTCAGTATCCGGGAGGTTTCAATGCGATCTTCCCCTCCTCATCCTTCTGAAATCCATCGTGTACAAGCCCAGAGACGTATGCTCCTCATACATTAACCTTTTCATTCCCGGGATTATCCTTGTGAACCTCCTCAGGACCCTCTCCAGGGCCAGCACATCCTTCCTTAGATATGGGGCCCAAAATTGCTCACAGTGGTCACTCAAATTGCTTACCACCTTGATGTAGTTATGTACGGAATGATCTGTCTGGATGGCACGCAAATGAAAGCTGTTCACTGTATACATGACACTAATAAACCAGTTACCAATTACCACCTGGGATGGTGGGTCTCAGTTACAAGGAGAGGCCGGAGAGGCTGTGTTTGTCCACCCTGGAGTGGAGGGGGTTAACAGAAGACACGACTGAGGTATATAACATTCTGAGGGGTACAGATAGGGTAGACGGCAGGAAACTTCTCCCCATATTAGAGGTAGATAGATTGAAGGGAAGGGAGAGAGAGGGAAGGGATCTGAGGGGGGGCCTTTCTCACCCGGAGCGTGGTGAGTACTTGAAACACATTGCCGGAGAGAGAGGGGTGGAAACAGAGTCACTGACAGTGTTTAAGAAGTGTCTGGATGGGCACTTGAATCGCCCAGGGAGAGAAGGCTCCGGGCCAAGCCCTGGAAGATGGGATTAATATGGATGAGTGCCCATGGTCAGGGTGGACCGGATGGCCTGTTTCCATGTTGTACAACTCCATGGCCATGACTCGCTCGGTCCCTAGCCTTCTAGTGCTTGTAAGGCATCCATGGTCATTGTTATTGACCAGATTACTTTAAAAATTCCAGTTATTTAATTATGAATTATTAGTGCACATAATTATTAGGGTAGATCTGAGGAAACCTTTCCCCATAGAGTTTGTGTGGAGGAGTTAGAGAAATGGGAAAACAGATTTCATCCATTGCACGCCCTTGATTTTGATCACCTCAAACCTTTCCACTCCCCAACCATCCCTCTTCCTGCTGACTCCTGCCGGAACTCAGTCCCTGAGGAAACCGGCTGTTAAATCTACTCAGCCCCATGTCTCCAGGACCCGCCTATCATGAGAAGATCTTGCCGAGGATTTGCTACCTGACTCAGAAGGGGAAAGATGACAGGTTCCTCAGGATAGGACAGGGAGTTTTGTCGGTGGGCTGGCAGAGGAATTGTGGCCTGAACGGCCTTACTGGGTGGACGGTCAGAATCTTTTTCCCAGGGTAGAAATGTCAAATGCCAGTGGAAGTGCATTTAAGCTGAGAGGGGGAGAAGTTTAAGGGAGACGTGTGGTGTTTTTTTACACAGTAGGGAGGTTACGCTGCAGTATCGCGGCTTGGTACGGCAACTGCTCTGCCCAGGACCGCAAGAAACTGCAGAGAGCTGTGGACACAACCCAGCGCATCACAGACACCAGCCTCCCCTCCGTGGACTCTGTCATTACCTCTCGCTGCCTTGGTGAAGCAGCCAGCATAATCAAAGACCCCACCCACCCGGGTCATTCTCTCTTCTCCCCTCTTCCATCAGGTAGAAGATACAGGAGTCTGAGGGCACGTACCACCAGACAAGAACAGCTTCTACCCCACTGTGATAATTGAATGGTTCCCTTATACGGTGAAATGGACTCTGACCTCACGATCTACCTTGTTGTGACCTTGCACCTTATTGCACTGCACTTTCTCTGTAGCTGTGACACTTTACTCTGTACTGTTATTGTTTTTACCTGTACTACCTCAATGCACTCTGTACTAACTCAATGTAACTGCACTGTGTAATGAATTGACCTGTACGATCGGTATGCCAGACAAGTTTTTCACTGTACCTTGGTCCAAGTGACAATAATAAACCAATACCAATATAGGACATTGTTGAGACTACATCTGGAGTACTGTGCACAGTCATGGTATGTAAGAAAGTATGTCAATGTGTTGGAAACAGTTTGGAGAAGGTTTACTAGACGTAGCAAAAAGCAAAGTGCTGGAGGAGCTCAGCGGGTCGGGCAGCATCTGTGGAGGGAGATGGATGGTCGACAATTCAAGTCGAGACCCTTCACCGGAATCTTCTTCCCAGGGTCGAAATGTCAAATACTAGAGGACGTGAATTTAAGGTGGGGGTGGGGAGGCAGATACAATGTTAGACAGACACATGAATATGCAGGCACTGGAGGGATGTGGACCATGTGCAGGCAGAAGAGATTTAGTTTAATTTGGCATTATTTTCGGCACAGACATGGTGGGCCGAAGGGCCTGTTCCTCTGCTGTACTGTTCTGTGTTCTGTGCTGCGGGGAGACTTGTGACGGGGGACCTTACCTTGTCTGTTGGGGCTGTGTTCAAGCTCGTTGTCTCCCCCACAGGCAGGGCTGGTCGCGATGTCTCCGGATGAGGGCACCGAGTGGCTCCTGCAGCTGCTGAAGGAAGTGCAACTCGAGCAGTTCTACCTGAGGATCCGCGACGACCTCAACGTCACCCGCCTCTCGCACTTTGACTTCGTCAAGACCGTCGACCTGGAGCGAATCGGGATGGGCCGGCCAGGTATGCGCTCCACAATGGCGGAGGGCACGGTCTACCTCACCCCGTCCATCTCCCTCTCCCCAATGGGTCTCTACCCTGCTCCCCATGTCTCTCCATCTCCCCCTGCCCGTCCTCTATATCATGCTCCCTCTCTCCTCCCATTCTTTCACACTCCCTCTCTCTCATTCTTTCACTCTCTTTCTAATCTTCGCTCTCATTCTTTCTCCTGCTCCCTTTCGCGCTCTCTCTCTCTCTCTCTCTCTCTCTCATTCTTTCTGTCTCTTACTCTCTCATTCTTTCACTATCCACATAATTCTTTCTCTCTCTCTTTCACCCTTTTTTTCTCTCTTCACCATTACTCTTTTTCATGGGATATATGTTGAGATTACTCTTCCCCAATAAAATATGCGCTGAGATTACTCTTCCCCAATATGATGTGTGCTAAGATTACTCTTCCCCAATAAATTATGCATTGAGATTACTCTTCCCCAATACGATGTGCGCTAAGATTACTCTCCCCCAATATGATGTGTGCTAAGATTACTCTTCCCCAATTCGATGTGCGTTAAGATTACTCTCCCCCAATACGATGTGCGCTAAGATTACTCTTCCCCAATACAATGTGTGCTAAAATTACTCTTCCCCATAGGATGTGTACTAAGATTTCTCATCCCCAGTAGGACAGGGGCTGACGTTTCTCTTGCTCACAAAATGTGTGCAGAGATTTCTTTCCCCCAAATAGGATTTGCATTAAGAACATTCTTGTGGTAGAAATAGAGAGACTACAGAAGGGATTCTTCAGAGAGTCGCCTGGAACGGAGGGCTGTAGTTACAAAGATTGGGTAAGCAGATTCATTCTCACTGGAATGAAGGAGGCTAAGGGGTGACCTTAAAGAGGTTTCTAAAATTATGAGGGGCATACATAGAGTGGGTAGTCAGAATCTTTCTCCCAGGGCAGAAGAATCTAGAACTAGAGGGCACAGGTTTAAAGTGAGAGGGGAGAAATTTAAAGGGGATCTTTCACACTAACAGAGAATGAGCTTCCAGAGGAGGTGACAGCTTGAAGAGGCGGACGCAATTATGTTTAAAAGGGACTTGGACAGGTTTTCAGATAGGAAAGGAATAGAGGGATACAGCCCTCATATGGGCAAGTCAAATTCAAGATTAATGTCCTATGCGCAAGTTCATGTGTGCGCAGGTGCAATGAAAAACTTACTTCCAACAGCAGCATCACAGGCACAGAGCATCAGAGACACAACGTTCACAAGAAAACTATAAATTCAATATAAATTATACAAAATTATACAAGAAAGAACAAAATTAGAAAAAAAAAGTCCACTGTAGTGCAAAGTGGTCCCAGTGTTGCTATACTGAGGCAGTGATTAGGTTTGTGCTGGTTGGTTTAAGAACCGAACGCTTGAAGGAAAATAGCTGTTCTTGAACCTGGTGGTGTGGGACATCAGGCTTCTGTACCTCCTGCCTGACGGTAGCTGTGAGAAGATAGCATGGCCCGGATGGTGGGGGTCTTTGATGATGGACATTTCCTTCTTGAGGCAGGGCCTCCTGTAGATACTCCCGATGGTGGGGAGGGATGTGCCTGTGATGTGTTGGGCTGAGTCCACTACTCTCAGCGAGTGGCATTAGTATAGACAGGCATCATGGTCGGGATGGACAGGATGGGCTGAAGGCCCCGTTTCTATGCTGTACGATTCCATGATTCACCCTGGAAGTTGAGCACGGAAGTTCCTCTTCCCTCTGACTCCCTCAGCTCCCTGTCAGTACGATACCCAGGTTAGAGGACTAAGTTGTTGACTTGCTTCCTGAGTTGGTCAGCCTACACCCACGGATTCTTTTGCACATTTCTGTACGGTGGAGAGCATTCTGACTGGTTGCATCACCGCCTGGTACAGAGGCTCCAATGCACAGGATCGCAAGAGGCTGCAGAGGGTTGTAGGCTCAGCCAGCTCCATCACGGGCACAACCCTCCCCACCATCGAGGACATCTTCAAGAGGCGGTGCCTCAAGGAGGCGGCATCCGTCACTAAGGACCCTCACCACCCGGGACATGCCCTCTTCTCATTACTACCATCGGGGAGGAGGTACAGGAGCCTGAAGACCCACACACAACGATTCAGGAGCTTCTTCCCCTCCGCCATCAGATTTCTGAACGGTCCATGAACTCATGAACACTACCCCCCTCTGTTTTCCCTCATTCCTGAGGCCCCTCCACCCCTTCTGTTTCCCCTCCCCCGGCCTCACCACCTGCCCATCGCCCACACCTTTCCCCCCTCTGGTTCCCCACCATCCTTTATTTCATTGGTCCACTCCTACCGGATTCCTTCTTCGTCAGCCCTTTGCCTCTTCCGCCTCTCACCCCCCAGCATCTTGCATCACCCCACTCCCCCACCCACCTACCTTCCCCCCCCTCACCTACCTTCCCCCCCCTCACCTGGACTCACCTGTCACCTGCCACCCTGCGTTCCTCCCCCTCCCCTAACCTTCTTATTCTGGCTTCTGCCCTCTTCCCTTTCCGGTCCTGATGAAGGGTCTCGGCCTGAAACGTCGACTTTTTATTTCCCTCCATAGATGCTGCCTGACCCGCTGAGTTCCTCCGGCATTTTGTGTGTGTCGCTCCAGATTTCCGGCATCTGTGGAATCTCTCGTGTCGACAACACCTCATTAATCCCCTTTTTTGTGTGACTTCTTTTGTAATTTATGGTCATCTTACGTCTTTGCACTGTGCTGCTGCCGCAAGACAACAAATTTCACCTCAGTGTAAGTCAGTGGTAATAAACCTGATTGGGATTCTGCCGTCTTCCCCACAGGGCACAGACGTCTCCTCGAGGCAGTGAAGCGAAGGCGCGTGATGGGACGTCCCAAGTCCTGGATGTCTAAGGTAGACTCTCATTGTTTCTCATCTCAGCACGTCAGGTATCTGGGCCACCCCTGCCGGACGTTACGTTTCTTGTAGCGCGGTTACTATGGCGGGAGAGAGTGTGCGGCGCACAGCAGGACCCCGCGACAAGTGGTAGACGGCCGAGCAGTGTATGGGGCAATTTATTGGCTCCAGGTCAAAGTTAGGCCAAAATTCCCTATTATTCCACCTCCTCCAGAGATCGGAGTGAATCTCTCCCCACACTCCATCTATCTATTAGTCACACGTACATCGAAACACACAGTGAAATGCGTTGGTTTGCGTAGAGTGTTCTGGGGGCAGCCCGCAAGTGTCCGGCGCCAACATAGCACGCCCACAACTTCCTAACCTGTACGTCTTTGGAATGTGGGAGGAAACCGGAGCACCCGGAGGAAACCCACGCAGACACGGGGAGAACGTACAAACTCCTTACAGGCAGCGGCGGGAATTGAACCTGGGTCGCTGGCGCTGTAATAGCGTGACGCTAACCGCTACACTACCGCTCCCCCTCTGCCCACAAATCCCTGCCCGTCCCCCACCCCTCGGCCGCACGTCCACCAAACCGATCCTGGCTGCGTGGTTGGCCCACACTCGGTCACGTGATCTGGGGGCCCGCTCCAACGATTGGAGCCCGTAATCCGGGCCAGCAACCCCGGAGCCGATGCCGAGGGAGGGGGGGGGGGCACCGTTGGCAGAGCCGTCCCTCAACTGCGGCCTCAGACCCCTCGGGGAGGGTGTTGGGGGGACTGTGCAAGGTCGCACGCCCACCATCGTGGTCAGCTCTCCTCCGCCGACATTGACCCCTTGCCGGCCAAGGTGCGTTTACCCCTCACCGTTTCTGGGATCTTGCTGTGCACAGGGGGGGCGGCCCGACGCTCCAACAGCGACTGTGTTTCATTGGCTGCCAGGCCTCTTGGGGACATCCCGCCATCCGTTGAAATGGGCTATCTGAATTTGGGATCTTCCTTTTAACCCTGTCGTAGGACAGAAGGAGGCCATTCATCCCGTCAAGTCTGTGCCAGATCCCAGTAGAGCAAGCCCCTCAGTCCCATCCCCCTGCTCTTTCCCCACAGCCCTCCCAAGTACTCTTCCACCCAATCCCCACAACCTGCCCAGCAGGCAGTGACTCCCAGCTCCTTCCTGGAGTTATTTTACCTCAGGTTGTACCTTTTGCTCAAAATTTTCAATTCCCCCTCCGACCTGGTTCCAGAACCACCTCCCAACAGGAACGCGTTCCATTCCTCCATCCCCCTTGTGACCAAATCCTCCCTTTCCTCCATGTCAGACGACTCTAGTCTAACGGGGACACCAGAGACTGCAGACGCTGAAATCTGGAGCAACACACAATCTGCTTGAGGGACTCAGCGGGTTGGGCAGCATCCGTGGGGGGGTGGGAAGGTGGGGGGAGAGAGACAAAAGACTGTGGATGCTGGAATTTGGTCCAGGTGAAGGGTCTCGACCCAAAACGTCGACTGTCTGTTTCCCTCCATGGATGCTGTCTGACCTGCTGAGTTCCCCTGGCAGTTTGCTTGTAGTTCCAGTCTAACCTTGCAGCTGAATTTCCTCCTCCCTGGGACTGCTCCGGACAGTCTCTCCCTCACCCCCTCCGGGAACTTGACCTCTCTCCCAACATCTGGTGACTGGAACGGGACACAATAATCCAGTGCTTTGTGAAAGTTTAATGTGGCATCCGCTTTGCTCCCTTTCCGAAGTTCCTTCTCCAACTCTCGGTGGGCTAATCGGCCGCTGTAACTTGTCCCCCGTGTGTGGGTGAGGGGGAGAATCTGGGAGGAGTTGACGGGAATGTGGGGGGAACGAAATGGGATTGGTGTGTGGGTGGTTAATGGTTGGCACCAGAAGCCTGGGCGTTGTGTGTGTGTGTGTGTGTGTGTGTGTGTGTGTGTGTGTGTGTGTGTGTGTGTGTGTGTGTGTGTGTGCGTCTGTGTGTGTGCATGAGTGTGTGTGTATCTGTCTGTGTCTGACTGTATGTGTGCGTCTGTGTGTGTGTGTGCATGTGTGCGCGTCTGTGTGTGTGCGCGCGTCTGTGTGTGTGTATGTGTGTGTCTGTGTGTACACGCTTCTGTGTGTGTGTGTCTGTCTGTCTGTCTGTGTCTGACTGTGTGTGTGTGTGTGCGTGCGTGTGTGTGTGTGTGTGGAGTTTGCACGTTCTCCCTGTGACCTCATGGGTTTCCCCTGGGTGCTCCAGTTCCCTCCCACATCCCAACGATGTGCGGGGTTGGTGGGTTAATTGCCCCCTAGTGTGTGGGTGTGAGGGAGAATCTGGGGGCATTTGATGGGAATTTTGGGGAGAATAAAAAGAAACTGGATTAGTGGAGAATCGGTGTCAATGAGTGGTTGATGGTTGGCACGGACTCAGTGGGCCGAAGGGCCTGTTTCCGTGCTGTACCTCTCTGTGCCTCTGTGACTGTTGGAGCCAAACCCCATTACCCTTGCTATAAGGGCTGACATTGGGCCTTTGAACATTGTTCCAACCCTGACTCCTTCAGCCTATTGGATAACAGAATCCCAAATCTATGGTGGGACCTGTGCTCAACACCCTGACTCCCGGGCAGTAAGAGGTGGGATGAGCCATTTTCTCTTCTATTATGGGAATACGTGAGTGAAACCTATCCATTTACATCGCCAAATGCAAGCCCCCTCGTGCGTTCTCCCTCTTCCAAATTACATGGGATGGATACCACTGGATTCATCAGCAGAGTTCCCAATGGAATGTCTCAGCTCAAGGACAGAACCCCCTCCTGTCAAAACCCACCAACTCTCTCACCTCACAATCCCATATTCCTATATTACCTTATGACGTAGAAGGAGTCTATTCTGCCATCCAGTCCACCCTAGCTCATGGATCGATCCCGTTTCCCTGCTAATTTTCTCCATAACCTCTTCTCCCCACCCGCCCGCGATCAGAACAAAAATTCTAAAGACTGCAGATGCTGGAAATCTGAGATAAAATCAGAGGATGCTGGAAACGCTCAGCAGGTCAGGCAGCGTCTGCGGAGAGAGAGAAAAACGGCCGATGTTCCGGGTCCAGGAGCCTTTGCCAGAGCTGGGAAAGGGAGGAAACGTGTTAGTGTGGAGGAGGAGAGAAGTCGGAGGAAGAGGTGGGTGGGACAGAGGAAGTAGCTGTGAAAGGGCGAGACCAGTTAACACCTAATCAAAGGGAAAGAGAAGGAGAAAGGAATTCTGCTGGACCTCTATCAGGTAGCTCACCCCCACCTCTTCAAGGGGCAATTAGGGATGGGCAATACGTGCTGGTCTTATCGTAACCAACCACATCCCATAACTAACTTCCATCTTTGTTCTCAAACTTTGATGGATAAATGATGATTTGGCTCCTACATCTGTCAAGCTTGGGCCAGATGTTGAAGCAGCCGCCATTTTGTCTCGGCAGATGTTCAGCGTGAAGGCGGGCGATTACTACGAGCAGCCATCGTACGCCGGCAGCCAAAACCCCTCTGCCCCGGAGTCGGACTTTGCGCTCAAGTGCCTGATCAACGACAGGGACCTAGTCCTGCACGAGCGGCTGGGCAACGGCTCCTTCGGCGTGGTGAGACGGGGGGAGTGGAGGCTGCCCAACGGACGTGTGGTGAGTGCCCACCTCCTCCCCCTCCCCCCGGCGTGCAGCCCCTCCGTCTCACGTGCAAACCCCTCCCCTACGCATCCAAGTTCCTTCCCGTGACTCGCCCTTTCTCCGTCCAAGATCGAAGGCGGACGGAGGGATTTGAACACGGGACAACGCTGTGGGAGTGCCACACTGTCAGGGGAGCCAGTGCGACACAGTTCAATGCATTTGTACAGCACGGGAACAGGCCCTTCGGCCCAATTGATTGGCAAGGGCGTCAAAGGTTACGAGGAGAATGGGGTTGAGAGGCAATAATAAATCAGTCATGATTGAATGGCCTGATTCTGCTCCTATATCTTATGGTCTAACTGGTCCAAGCTGACCCAAGCTAGTCCCATTTGCCCACGTTTGCCCCATAACCTTCTAAACCTTTCCTACCCATGTACCTCTCCAATGTGTCAAGTTCCTGTACCTGTCCTAACAGGGCGGTGAAGAATATGTCATGCTTGCTTTCATAGGTCAGGGTTGGGACGTCATGCTTGCTTTCATAGGTCGGGGTTGGGACGTCATGCTTGCTTTCATAGGTCGGGGTTGGGACGTCATGCTTGCTTTCATAGGTCGGGGTTGGGACGTCATGCTTGCTTTCATAGGTCGGGGGTTGGGACGTCATGCTTGCTTTCATAGGTCGGGGTTGGGACGTCATGCTTGCTTTCATAGGTCGGGGTTGGGACGTCATGCTTGCTTTCATAGGTCGGGGTTGGGACGTCATGCTTGCTTTCATAGGTCGGGGTTGGGACGTCATGCTTGCTTTCATAGGTCAGGGTTGGGACGTCATGCTTGCTTTCATAGGTCGGGGTTGGGACGTCATGCTTGCTTTCATAGGTCGGGGTTGGGACGTCATGCTTGCTTTCATAGGTCGGGGTTGGGACGTCATGCTTGCTTTCATAGGTCGGGGTTGGGACGTCATGCTTGCTTTCATAGGTCGGGGTTGGGACGTCATGCTTGCTTTCATAGGTCGGGGTTGGGACGTCATGCTTGCTTTCATAGGTCGGGGTTGGGACGTCATGCTTGCTTTCATAGGTCGGGGTTGGGACGTCATGCTTGCTTTCATAGGTCGGGGTTGGGACATTATGTTGTAACTTTGCAAAACACTGTGAGTATTGTGGGCAGTTCTGGTCACCACATTATATTGGTATTGGTATTGGTATTGGTTTATTATTGTCACTTGTACCGAGGTACAGTGAAAAACTTGTCTTGCAAACCAATCGTACAGGTCAATTCATTACACAATGCATCGAGGTAGTAAAGCAATAACAGAATGCAGAATAAAGTGTTACAGTTACAGAGAAAGTGCAGAGCAGGCAGACAATAAGGTGCAAGGTTATAACGAGGTAGATTGTGAGGTCAAGAGTCCATCTTATCGTACTAGGGAACCGTTCAATAGTCTTATGACAACAGGGTAGAAGCTGTCCTTGAGCCTGGTGGTACGTGCTTTCAGGCTTTTGTATCTTCTGCCCGATGTGGGGGGTGGGGGGGTGAAGAAGAGAAAATGTCCGGGCTGGGATGGGCCGTTATTATGCTGGCTGCTTTACCGAGACAGGGGGAAGTGTAGACAGAGTCCATGAAGGGGAGGCTGGTTTCCGTGATGTGCTGAGCTGTGTCCACAGCTCTCTGCAGGTTCTTGTGGTCACGGGCAGAGCAGTTGCCCACCAAGTGTGATATATCTGGATAGGACGCTTTCTATGGTGCTTCGATGAAAATTGATGAGGAAAGGGTGCGATTGAGCTGGCGAGAGTGCAAAGGAGATCCTCCCGGAACTTGTATGAATTGGAGAACTTTAGTTATGGGGAGGGATCGGACATGCCGGGACTGTTTTCCCTGGAGCGAAGGAGGCTGAGGGGTGACCTAACAGAGGTGTATAAGATCATGAGAGGCATACGTAGATAGCAAGAATCCTTTTCCCATGGCCAGGGTACCACAGGGCATGGGTTTAAGGTGAGGGGTAAGTTTTGTACAGAGAGAGTGGTTGATACCTGGAATGCGCTGCCAGGGGAGCCAGTGGAATCAGATACAGTCACTGCGTTTAAGAGACATTTAGACAAACACTTGAATAGGCAAGGTATAGAAGGGTACTGTCTTAATGCGGGCAAATGGGATCAGTGTAGACGGGCAAAAAGGTCGGCATGAACGTGGTGGGCTGAAGGGCCTGTTTCTGTGCCGTCCCGATCCACGGCGATGTTAAACCGTGGCCTATCTTGGGTGGATGTAACAGATCCCACAGCCACACTTCGTACCCAAGGGAGGTAATTACCACCCATAGCCTGTCCTGGTCCAACCATGTAGATGCCCACGGCCAAGAAAGTTCACCAGTGCCTCTACTACCTCAGGAGGGTAAGGAAGTTCGGCATGTCCCCCTGTTGACCCTCACCAATTTTGACAGATGCACCACAGAAAGCATCCTATCCGGATGCATCACGGCTTGGGACGGCAACTGCTCTGCCCAAGGGTTGTGGACACAGCCCACAGTCCATCACGCAAACCGGCCTCCCCACTGTGGACTCTGTCTACACTTCCCGCTGCCTCGGGAAAGCAGCCGACATAATCAGAATCAGGTTTATTATCACTGACGTATGTTGTGAAATTTGTTGTTTTGCGGCAACAGTACAGTGCAAGACCTAAAAATAAATAAATAGTGCAAAAGAGGTAGTGTTCATGGGTTCGTGGACTGTTCAGAAATCTGATGGTGGAGGGGAAGAAGCTGTTTCTAATCAAGGACCCCTCCCACCCCGGACATTCCTGAGAGCACGTACCACAGGCTCAAGGACAGCTTCTGTCCTGCTGTTATAAGACTATTGAATGGACCTCTTGTCCAATAAAGGTTAACTCTTGACCTCACAATCTACCTGGTCGTGGCCCTTGGGCCTTATTGTCTGCCTGCACTGCACTCTCTCTGTAACTGTAACACTTTATTCTGTTATTGCTTTGCCTTGGTAAAGCAGCCAACAGAATCAAAGACCCCTCCCACCCTGAACATTCTCTCTTCTCCCCCCTCCCCCCCCATCAGACAGAAGATACAAAAGCCTGAGAGCACGTACCACCAGGCTCAAGGACAGCTTCTATCCCGCTGTTATAAAACTATCGAACAGTCCCCTAGTACGATAAGATGGACTCTTGACCTCACGATCTACCTCGTTATGGCCTTGCACCTTATTGTCTGCCTGCACTGCACTTTCTCTGTAACTGTAACACTTTATATTCTGCATTCTGTTATTGTTTTCCCTTGTACTACCTCGATGTACCCATGCGATGAAATGATCTGTATGGATGGCATGCAAAACGGAAGTTTTTAACTATACCTCGGTACATGTGACAATACTAAACCAATCACCACCTCTGACAGTGTCGCACTCTCTCAGCTCCACTCTGGGGTGCTGGGAGGTCGAACCCTTGAGCCTCTGAGGTACCCCCCCCTCCATCCCCTCCTCCAAGTGGACTTCCTCTCCCCACCACCGTCCTGTGTTTCCCAGCAGCGGGCAGGAGGGGGCGGCGTGGAGCCGAGGCTGTGATGAGATCCCACCCGTCCGTTCGCCCTGCCCTTCACGGGGACCGCCCTCCTGCCTCCGCGGCTGAGACGTCTCCGGGCAACTGGCCCTTGCCCCATTGTGGGCTCCAGGAGCCGGTGGCCACGGTGGGCTGGCGGCACTGGCGTTCCAGCCAGTGGGCACTGAGCCTAGGGTGAGGGGGGTCATTGGGACACACTGGGGTCACGGTGCCGGGGGTTACTGCTGATTGGATCCTTGCCTCGAGTGCCCTCCCCGACGTGTCTTTCAGTTGAATGTGGCCGTGAAGTGCCTGAGGCCGGACATCTCGAGTGAGGGGGAGGCCACGGCCGATTTCCTGCAGGAGGTCAATGCGATGTACGCCCTCAACCACCCACACCTCATCCACCTGTATGGCGTCATCCTCAGCCACCCCATGAAAATGGTAAGTACCGGGGTCACCGCGCGACACCATGCCCCCTTCGCTGTAGGGGGGAGGTGGCCATCTTGCAGGACCACCCACAGCCTTGCCCGACCTCTCTTACCCGGTTCTGGATCCTGAACTAGATTGGGGCCCCCTTCGGTGTTGGGCTCACTCCTTCTAACCCTGTTCTAGAACTCAGTCCAGCTGCCCGCGAGGGGGCTTGGAATCTGAATTAGCTCCTCGGTTCGACTTTAACAACTGGGTTCTATATTCTGGAGGCTGTTCTAGATTAGCCCCTGGATTCTAGGCTGGAGGCTAGGTTCCAGATTTGGGGTATGGAGATTGGACTGTATTAGCTTGGACTGGATAATGGGTTCTAGATTAGAGTGAGGGTTCTAGATAATGGGTTCAAGGTTTGCATTCTTGGGTTGGAGCCTGGGTTCTGGGTCAGGACCAGGAGTCCTGACTGGAGGCTGGATTCTAGAATGGGTTCTGGAGACGTGTCCTGGATTAGTTCTTGGACTCTGGACTGGAGAAGAAGTTCTAGGTTATGGTTTGGATTCTGGTCCAGAGCCTGTTCTGGATTATTGTGAGGATTCTTGAGCGGAGCTTGGATTCTGGACTAGGTTCTGGTCTGGAAACTGGGTTCTAGATTAGGTTCTGGATTCTGGGCTGGAGACTGGGTCCTAGATTAAAGTCCAGATTCTGGGCTGGAGGCTAGGTTCTAGATCGGGTTCTGGATTCTGGGCTGAAGACTGCATTCTAGATTAGGGCTCAGATTATCTCAGCAAAACTCACGCCCGGGAGACGAGTGAACTTCAGTGGGCAGAAGGATGAGAGGGGAAGTGTCTCCCTCAGAGGGTGGTGGGGTCTGGAACACTGCCTGAGAGGGTGAGGGAGGATGAGACCCCCAGATTTAGGAGATACGAGATGAACTTTGGAAATCCCATTAGGTACATGGCTGGACGAGGAGTTGGGAACGGAATTCCATGACACCGATGGTCCTTCTCCAGGACTCCCGGTGTCCAGCTACAGTTCACGTACCGCTCATCACTGTGACAGCGTCTTGTTCCCCACCGCTTGACTAGATGATGCCCTGGCAAAACCGCCGTGTGGTGTAGCCTGTGGTGGCTGCGGTCAGGAGTCAGCGTGTGTGAATGGCCAGTGTGTCAGCGGTTTGGATCTGTCAAAGATCTTATTAAGCAGACTGCACCATCAGGAAGCTGCTGAATCTTATCCGATGGGAAGATGACAGGGATGGCAATGGGAAACACCGTCCCGTCACACACTCCCAGTGTCCGACACAGAGTGAAGCTCCCTCTACACTGTCCCGTCACACACTCCCAGTGTCCGACACAGAGTGAAGGTCCCTCTACACTGTCCCGTCACACACTCCCGGGGTCAGACACAGAGTGAGTATATTGAAGAGGAGGTCAGCAGATATTGAGGGAGTGGCGAGGGGTGGGGTTAGTAGAGGAGAGGGTGCCGAGGTACAAGTTTGGCCACGGTCTCACGGAGGGATAGAACAGGCAGGAGGGATGGAGGATTTCCTGCGGCTTCCTGCCCTGACGGTCTTCCCTCTCTGTGCCCTGCGCTGTAGGTGACGGAGTTGGCTCCCCTTGGGTCCCTGTACGACCACCTGCGGAGCCGGCACGCGGCCTTCCCCATCCACCTCCTGTGGCTGTACGCCGCGCAGGTGTGCGAGGGCATGGACTACCTGGAGTCCCATCACTTCATCCACCGCGACCTGGCCGCACGCAACATCCTGCTGGCCAGCGAGGATCTGGTGAAGATCGCCGACTTCGGTCTGACCCGCTCGCTGTCCGACTGCGACCATTATGTGATGCAGGCTCATCGCAAGATCCCCTTCGCCTGGTGAGGGTTCCCCTGGGGATGTGTGTGTGTGTGTGTGTGTGTGTGTTTGTGTCTATGTGTATGTGTGTGCCTGTGTTTATGTCTGTGTGTGTGTGTGTGTGTGTGTGTGTGGGTGTGTGTGGGTGTGGCTGGCTGTGTTTGTGTGTGTGAGAGAGAGTGTGTGTGTGTGAGACAGAGGGAGTGTGTGTGAGTGTGAGAGAGAGTGTGAATGTGAGAGTGTTTGTTTGAGAAAGAGAAGTGTGTGTGAGATAGTGTGTGTGTGTTTAGCTTTGTCTGGCTGTAACTGTGTTTCTACCATTTTTGTGACGACTGATGAATATGTATTTGCCTGTGGAGTCCACGTGTACCTCCGTGTTGCGTCTGTGTGTTCCTGTATAACTCTGTACAGTTCCATGAACGTGTGGGCCTGGGTGTGCGTGCCCCGATACCCGTGCACACACTGCTGTTCTCCAACATGTACCCACACAGCGCTACAGCTGTGTGTGCGGCCCGGGCAGAGAGCCAGTATCTGCTCCCCACGCCACACCCGAGTCTCACCCTGACCCTGCCGTGGGAGTGAACCCGCGAGGGGCAGTCACCTCCCTCCCTCTGCCGTGGGAGTGAACCCGCGAGGGGCAGTCACCTCCCCCTTTATATCTTCCTCTCCTCCACTTCCTTCCAGGTGCGCTCCGGAAAGCCTGAAGTCGGGAACCTTCTCCCACGCGTCGGATGTCTGGATGTATGGAGTTGTCTTGTGGGAGCTGTTCTCCTATTGCGAGGAGCCCTGGATGGGGATGTACGGCAGAGAGGTACGGAGGTGCGGGTCATCGCGGAGGGAGCTCCTGGGGGCGGGTGGGGGGAGGCCCCCTCCAGTGAGCGGGCCCCGGCCTCAACTCCCATCGGATGAGGTGGAGGAGGTCAGCAGGGAAACAGGCCCTACAGCCCAACTGATCCATGCCAACCAAGATTCCCATCCAAGCCAGACCCATTTGCCCGCATTTGGCCCGTATCCCTCCAAACCTTTCCTATCCCCATACCGGTCCAAATACCTCTTTTTTAACGTGCCTGCTCTCTTCCTCTCTCTCTGTCACCCACTCTCTTTCTCCTTCTCTGTGCCTCTTCCCCCTCAGGTCCCCTTTAAATCTCTCCCCTCTCACCTTAAACCTATGCCCTCTAGTTTTAGACTCTCCTACCCTGGGGAAAAAGTTTTATCGATGCCTTTCATGGTTTTATAAACATCTATAAGTTCGCCCCTCAGCCTCCTTCACTCCAGGGAAAACAGTCCTAGCCTGTCCAGTCTCTCCTTGTAACTCAAGCCCTCCAGTCCCGGCAACATCCATGTGAATCTTTTCTGCATCCTCTCCAGTGTAGTCACATCCTTCCCATAGTGCGGTGACCGGAACTGCGCATAGTACTCCGAGTGCGGCCTCGCCAACGACGTGTACAGCTGTAACGTGACGTCCCAACTCCTGTGATCGATGCCAGTTTTAATATCAGCAACAACTACCTGACGGACAGCGTACAGGACCCTGGGCTTCTTGGTAGAGACAGGAGCAGGAGTAGGCCACTCGGCCCCTCGAACCTATTGCACCACTCAATGACTGTTCTTCTTGTGACCTCAGCCCCAGTGACCTTTCACCCTCTTGTTTGCCGACATGTGCCTTCAAATATATTCATAGAGTCGCAGAGAGATGCAGCACAGAAACAGGCCCTTCGGCCCATCGTACATGCTGACCCATTTACACTGATCCCGTTTTATTCTCCCCACATTCCAATCAACTCCCCCCAGATTCTACCCCTCACCCACACACTAGGGGGGCAATTTACAGCGGCCGATTAGCCCACCGACCCCGTACGTCGTTGGGATGTGGGAGGGAACCGGAGCACTCGGGGGAAACCCACACGGTCACAGGGAGAACGTGCAAATTCCACACACAGACACACACACACACACGCAGACACACACACACACACCACACACAAACACACATATACAGACACTGGGCTGGGACAGAGAGGTGAAAGGAACGGCCACTTTGAAATGCTGATAGGGGAAGGGAGCTTGGTGATGTCAGGAGGTTCGATACAGAGATATGAATATTGGCTTATTATTGTCCCATGTGCCAAGACGCAGTGAGAAGCTTCTGTTTGCCTGCCATCCGGACAGATCATTCCATACACTGAGAAAACAGAATGCAGAATAAAGTGTTACAGCTACAGGGAAAGTGCAGTGCAGGCAGACAATAAGGTGCAAGGGTCACGACGAGGTAGATAGTGAGGTCACCTTTGCTGTGTTAAGCCAACTCCCTGTTAGCTGCCACTACAATGGACTTTGTATTTTTTTGTTCTAATTGTGTACAGTTACAGAGAAAGTACAGTGCAGGCAGACAATAAGGTGCAAGGGGCCACGATCAGGTAGATTGGGAGATCAAGAGTCCATCTAGTGTGTGAGAGGTCCGTTCAAGTCTGCTAACAGTGGGATAGAAGCTGTCCCTGAGCCTGGTGGTACGTGCTCTCAATCTTCTGCCAATGGGAGGGGGGAGAAGGGGGAATGACGGGAGGGGGAGGGCACCCTGATTACGTTGGCTGCTTTCTTGAGGCAGCGGGAGTGGATGGAGGGGAGGCTGGTGTGCGTCACGGACTGGGCAGGCACAGGAACCTCACCTCTCCGTGTCGGTGGTCTCCACCTGAACATCCTATCCCTCCAGATTTTAATGATGATCGACCGTGAAGGAAAGAGGTTGGAGCAGCCTGTCGATTGTCCGACCAACATCTACAACTTGGCACTTCACTGCTGGTCAGCTGTGCCCGAGGACCGTCCCACCTTCAGCGCACTGCGACCACGGATCAAAGAGGTACCACCCACCCCCTTCACACCCACCTGGGTGCACTTGGACGGTGGGCGATGGGAAGCAAGGGCTGTGGGCCGTCCTTGAAGTACGTCACACCAGGGATTAAGCTTGCACTGAGAGCCCTACCCCGTTCCGGGAGAGCTGGTCCTTGCCTGCTGGGATGGTCGGTTGGAGAACCGACCGGGTCCCGTGTCCGTGGACCCGTTGGGGGAACGTGGGATGAGGAGCAGCAAATGTGGAGAGGGGGAGTGGGTTCACGAGGATTGAAGTGGGTTCACGAGAGGGCTGACGTGTGGGTCCCCGAGCATGGGTCATCGAGAGTGTGTCATTGAGTGTGGGTCATCCGAGAAGGGGAGAGGGCTATTCAGAGAGAGTGAGTTATTGGGACTGCGAGTGGGTTATCGAGAGTGGGGGGTTTATCGAGAGTGGAGGAGGTTATCGAGAGTGGGGGTGGGTTATCGAGGGCGGGGGGTTATCAATAGTGGGGGTGGGTTATTGTGGGGGATGGGTTATTAATGGTGGGGGGTTATCGAGAGGGGGAGGATTATGGAGAGTTGGGGGGTGGGTTATCGAGAGTGGGGGTGTGGATTATTGAGAGTGGGGGGTTATCGAGAGTGGGGGGTTATCGAGAGTGGGGCGAGTTATCGAGGGTGGGGGGGTTATCGAGAGTGGGGGGGTTATTGAGAGTGGGGGGGTTATCGAGAGTGGGGCGAGTTATCGAGGGTGGGGGGGTTATCGAGAGTGGGCGGGTTATCGAGAGTGGGCGGGTTATCGAGAGTGGGGGGGTTATCAAGGGTGGGGGGTTATCGAGAGTGGGAAGGGTTATCGAGAGTGGGGCGGGTTATCGAGGGTGGGGGGGTTATTGAGAGTTGGGGGCGGTTATCAAAGGCCGGAATGTGACCGAGGGGCGGTGTGGCTGAGGGAGTGTGCGAGGGTGAGTGTGTGAGTGAATGTTGGTGAGACGTGGAGTGGAGCTGATCTGATCGATCTCCCGTTTCGTCCCCCAGGCCCGCCCCCTGGAGGTGAGGTCGCTGCAGGACTTCAGCGAGGCGGGGAAGCTGAAGATGCAGATGAATGATGTCATCACGGTCATCGATGGACGGTGGGTGGAGGGAGGGGCTGGGGGGATGGAGGGGGGCGGTGGGGACAGGGAGGGGGTCGAGAGGTGATCTTCTGGGGCGGGTAGTGACAGGCTGGACGTTGACGTTACCCCTGGTGGCGGTCTCCAGAACCAGGGGGTATCGCTTCAGCAGTAGGGGTGGCTCATTTCAGATGGAGATGAGGAGGAACCTCTTCCCTCGGAAGGCCACGGATCTTCGGAATTGTCTTTCCTGGAGAGGTGTGGATGTCACTGAAGCAGAGATCGAAGTTCATTCTGTCGCGAGTCAAAGGAAATGAGAAAACAGCCCAAGTTTGTCCAACCTCTACTTAAAACTCCGGAGGGGGTTACAGATATAGGGAGGGTGTAGGGGCTGGAGGGGGTTACAGAGACGGGGAGGGGTGTAGGGGCCGGAGAGGGTTACAGAGACGGGGAGGGGTGTAGGGGCTGGAGGGGGTTACAGAGAATCCATAGGATGTTGGGACTGTTTTGCGGTACCACTTAATTTTCCCTGTCATCTGTTCTCCCCACATTCGTCAACTCCCCCCAGATTATCCCGCTCACCCACACACCAGTGGGGGCTCTTCACAGCAGTCAATTAACCCACCGACCCTGCATGTTGTTGGGATGTGGGAGGGAACTGGAGCACCTGGGGGGAAACCCGCGTGGTCACAGGGAGAAGGTGCAAACTCAACACACACACACACACACACACACACACACACACACACACACACACACACACACAGCGCCGGAGGTCGGGATCGAACCCAGGTCTCTAGAGCTGTGAGGCAGTGGCACTACCCACTGCGCCACTGGGCCGCCCAGTGTGAAGGGCTGGGTGTGCCTCGACCTCACTTGCTGCTCTTTGCTCCCTCTAGGCCTGAGCTGGTGTTTTGGCGAGGACAGAACAAGAAGACCCTACAAGTGGGTCTCTTCCCTCAGACCCACGTGACTGCCAGTACCAGCCGCTCTGGTCCCATGATCAGCTCGCCGCTGAGGAGCACCTTCATTCACCTCGGACACGGCGACATCGACCCCCGTCGCTCCTGGGGCTTCCCTGAGAAGATCAACGAGTAAGTGTTGAGGTACCAAGGCCTAGTTTGTCACACAGCAACTGGAGACTTGACCCAATGCCTCTGGCTTCAGGATAACAAGCTGCTTCTGGGCATATACTCAGTGTGGTGTTGGTTATTGGTTTATTAGTGTCACATGTACCGAGGTACAGTGAACAGTTTCATCTGTGTGCCTTCACACATCACTCCGTACATCAGTACATCGAGGTAGTACAAAGGAAAGCAGAATGCAGAATATAGTGTTCCAGTTACAGAGAAAGTGCAGTGCAAGCAGACAATAAGGTGCAAGGGCCACGATGAGGTAGATTGGGAGATCAAGAGTTCATCCTTTAGCGTACAAGGGGTCTGTTCAAGAATCTGATAACAGCGGGATAGAAGCTGTCCTTGAGCCTGGTGGTACGTGCTCTTAAGCCTCTGTATCTTCTACCTGACGGGAGTGGGGAGAAGGGAGAATGTCCGGGTGGGTGGGGTCCCCGATTATGTCGGCTGCTTTCCCGAGGCAGCAGTAAGTGTAGACGGAGTCACTGAAGGGAGGCTGGTTTCTGTGACTGACTGGGCTGTGTCCACAACTCTCTGCAGCTTCTTGTGGTCCTGGGCAGAGCAGTTGCCGTACCAAGCCGCGATGCATCCAGATTGGATGCTTTCTATGGTGCCTCTGTAAAATTGGTGAGGGTCAATGGGGATGTGCCAAATTTCCTTAGCCTTCTGAGGAAGTAAAGGCACCAACTTTTATCGCTGCACCATAGAAAGCATCCTATCTGGATGCATTACGGGTTGGTATGGCAACTGCTCTGCCCACGACCGCAAGAAACTGCAGAGAGTTGTGGACACCAGCCTCCCCTCCATGGACTCTGTCTTTACCTCTCGCTGTCTTGGTGAAGCAGCCAGTATAATCAAAGACCCCACCCACCCGGAACATTCTCTCTTCTCCCCTCTCCCATTGGGCAGAAGATACAGGACCCTGAGGGCACGTACCACCAGACTTAAGGACAGCTTCTACCCCACTGTGATAAGACTATTGAACGGTTCCCTTATACGATGAGATGGACTCTTGACCTCACGATCTACCTTGTTATGACTTTGCACCTTATTGTCTGCCTGCAATGCACTGTGTAATGAATTGATCTGTACAAACGGTATGCAAGACAAGTTTTTCACTGTACCTCGGTACAAGTGACAATAATAAACCAATACCAATAGAGGCACTGGTGCGCTTTATTGTCCATAGTGTCAAGGTGGCTGGTGCGTGGGATGTGCTGAGCAAGGAAAGACCCAGGCTCACCTCCGGCCTAGTGCAGGGACTTTGGGAAATTCCATGCTCTTGATCCAACTGGACAAGTTACATGGATATTGGGAGCTATCTGGTGTTACTGGGCTTGGGTGGTCTTTGCTGGCATTTGACCAGCTTTGGTCCCAGTCAGGAGGGGAGTATGGTATAACGGGGGAGATAGACTGAGAGGTTTAGTGGTTCCTACAGGAGATTCTGGAAAGGAACAGGGTTGAATGGTCAGGTCCAATTTCCAACCCCTGACCCATTTGTCCACCATCCCTCCCTCATTTGCTTCCCCCCTTTCGAAAAAGTTCTTTAGAGCTCCGTAGAGACAGCTTGCTTGATCGGCACCCCATCCACCCCCTAAACACCTCCTCCCACCCCCTGAATAATCCCTCCCTCCAACCACAGTGGCTGCAGTGCACACCGTCTATGGAACGCACCACGGTAACTCCCCCAGGCTGCTCCGACAGCACCTCCCGAACCCACCACCCCTCCTGCCGAGAGGGGCATGGGCAGTAGGGGCGGGGGAGCACCACCACCTGCAGGATCCCCCCCCCCCCCCAAGTTGTGGAAATCTATTTCTGTCACTTCATTGTCGCTGGGTCTCTCTCCTTCATCGGAAGGCCTGCAGCGGTTCGAGGAGACGGCTCATCCCCTCCCTCTCCAGGGGGAGTAAATGCCCAGGTTCTGTATGGGTGAGGGCTGTTCTGGTTTTGTAGGGCCTCCAAGGGACCTGTCCCACCATATCTTGTGGTCCCCTGAAGCCTCTCCCATTCCAGCCTCCCCTCCCACGTTACGTCTGCCCCCCAGCCAGACAGCCCTGGGAGAGCCCAGCACCAGAGCTCACTGACTGCCTTCTCTGTTCCCACAGGAAATCTGGGAGTAATCTGGCTGATACCCGGAATCCGATCCAGCTGCTCAAGATGTCAGGTGAGTCGTGCTGGAAACGTGATGCCGATTGCTGTGATGTAATGTGTGTTGCAGTGATGTGTCATGGCATGATGTGTGTTCCCATGACGTGGTGATTGGTAATTGATTTAATTATGCAACATATAACGAGGTACAATGAAAAGTTTTTGTCTGCGTGCGATCCAGACAGACCATCCCCTACATCGGTACATCGAGGTAGTACAAAGGTGGGACATCGTTCCTGTGACGTGTAATGCCGTGATGTGTGATCTTGTGTGACGTGTAGTGGCACGACACGTGTTGCTGTGATGAGGGTTGGCGTGATGTGGGTCAGTGGGACATGCGTATGGCTCAGGCTGGTGTTACATTGCCGGCCAGGGGAGGTATAACACGGCTGGGCACAGCGGTGACCGACACACGGCGCCGATTGGCCCAAAGTCCCCGAAATGGAATGAGATCCTGGTTCACGGTGATGTCGCAGAACCTTGCAAACATCCTCTCTCCTTCAATCTCTCTCAATCTATCTCAATCTCTGCATCAATCTCCCTCTCTCTCAATCCTCTCCCAATCCTCTCTCAATCCTCTCCCACTCTCTCTCAATCTCTCTATCTCTCTCAATCTCTCTCTCAATCCTCTCTCAATCCTCTCTCAATCCTCTCTCAATCCTCTCTCAATCCTCTCAATCTCAATCTCTTTCAATCTCTCTGTCTCTCTCTCAAACTCTCTCTCAATCTCTCTCTTTCAATCTCTCTCAATCTCTATCTCAATCTATCTCAATATCTGAATCAATCTCCCTCTCTCTCTTTCTCTTTCAATCTCTCTCTCAATCTCTCTCTCTCTGTCTCAATCTCTCAATCTGTATCTCAATCTCTCTCTCTCTCAAACTCTCTCTCTCTCTCTCTCTCTCTCTCTCTCTCTCTCTCTCTCTCTCTCTCTCTCAGAGTAAACTGTAGAGAGCAGGACTGGAGTCACATATAGTCCCAGGCTTCTGAAGAACCACAGCCTTCCATTCAGCACGTGGTTTTCAGTAGCAACCTGCCTGTCCGTGGTCAATTCAATGGACTGGTGATGTGCAGGCAGCCACCAGAGAAGTGACAACTTGTCCCAGACCCAGTTGCTTCAGAGAGAGGGGCAGCTGCTGCCATTCCCTGGTTTGGCCCCACACACAATGGGTCCTCCACACCGCTGTTGACACCCAGAGACGCCCAGTGAATGCGGCCTTGTTTGTGTCACTCTCGTCCCTAGGTCAGGGGCAAAGCTAGCCAACGTCTGAGACATTAGGTCGTGGGTTCAAGTCCCACTCCAGACTCTGAGGTGTCAGGTGGAGGACTGTGGGAGTACAGCACTGTCTGAGGCACCGTGCTCTCAGATGCCATCTGAAGCCCACCTCCAGGAAGCCCACCCCACAGCCATTATCCTGGGATAGAACGGCAGGATTCCACCCAATATCCTGGGACTAATATTTCTCTCCCAACTACATCCACTCTGACGGACTATGTTGCCGTGTTGTTTATGGGAACTTGCTCAGTGTGAGCAGCGGCCCTATTTACATTACAGCTGTGGCATTTCTTTGGTTGTTGTAAAGTGCTGCTTTGGGAGGTCCAGAGGTTGTGTAAGGTGCTATATAAATGCAACTCTTCCTATCTTTCTGTTTTCCCTCTATCCTTAGTGTGTTTTTTCTTTGTGCTTAATTAACACTAAAGCCTCTGCCACTCAACGGGACGTCAGGGTCAGGGGAACACCACCCCTCCACATCACACCACCTGGCCTGGATCTCTCTCTCTCTCTCTCTCTCTCTCCATCTCTCTCCCTCCCTGTCTCTCTCTCCCCCTCTCTCTGTCCATCCATCCCTCCCTCCCTCTTTCGCTGCCTCATTCTCTCCTGCCCTCTCCGCCTCCCCCCTCTCTCAGCCCCCATTCTCTCCCAGTCTACCTCTGGTCAATCAGCCCACCTCTGGAGCCCATTCCCCTCTCCCAGCGACCATTCCCCTCACCGAGTTCCCTTTGTGCCTTTCCATTCCCCCCCCCCCCCCCCAGGCCTTTCCCGGAGTCTGGACTCCAACATCGACAGCGCGGAGCAGTTCTCCGACAGCGCCGACGTCCCGGAGCGGAACGCCAAGCCCGTCTCCAAGGAGCGCCTGAGGTGCATCAGCGAGCAGGCCGCAGCCTTCGGGGCCGCCAGGGCCCAGGGCAACGGGAGGCCAAGGCGGGGCCCGAGGGGAGACCGTCGCTGGGCAGCCGAGGCCGAGGACGTGGCCCCGGCCGTGGCCAAGATGCGGCTCAGGACGTCCCAGCCAAGGCCCAACTGCTGGTCCCTGGTGTGGCCACAGGAGCAGGAGTCGGTCGGACACCCCCACCACCAGGTGGAGATCAGGAAGGACTTCAGGGGAGGCAGGCCTGCCGAGCAGCCAGGTAGACCCCGAGGTGCCAAGGGCAATTATCTGGGCACCAGTGTCTCCGAGGAGGTGCGATCCGCTCCACAGGGCCCCAAGCCCAGCCTGCAGAGCAAAATTAGACGTGTACGTTATCACGGAGCGTATCGCTGGTCTCCACGGCAACATCGGGTGGGCGGGCAAGCAGTCACTTGGTAAATTGGTTTATTGTTGTCGTACGTGCCGAGGTACAGTGGCAAACTTTGTTTTGTGTGCTGTCCATAGGGATCATTGCATTGAGGGAGTGCACGGGAACGTGCACTGTATAGTGTGACAGTTACAGAGAAAGTGCAGTGCAGGCAGACCATAAGGTGCAAGGGCCACGGGTAGGGCTGTGATAGTACAAGCCTATTGGTCAGTTCAGGTGTCCATCATCACTGGCCATCCAATGTCCAATCCTATTGGTCATTTCAGGTGTCCATTATCACTGGTCATCCAATGTCCAATCCCATTGGTCAGTTTAGGTGTCCGTCATCACAGGCTATCCAATGTCCAATCATAATGGTCAGTTCAGGTCTGCACCAACACTGGCTTCCAACGTCCAATCCCATTGCTCAGTTCAGGTCTCCATCAACACTGGCCCTCCGATGCCCGATCCCATTGGTCAGTTCAGGTGTCCATCATCACTGGCCATCCAACGTCCAATCATAATGGCCAGTTCATGTCTGCACCAACACTAGCTTCCAATGTCCAATCATAATGGTCAATTCAGGTCTCCCATCATCACTGGCCATCCAATGTCCAATCCCATTGGTCATTTCAGACCTCCCTCCAGTTCAGAGTCTGGCCAACAGAGGGAGGGTGTCCGCTGGAAGTTTCTGATGAGGGGGTTTGTGGAGAACCGTGGGCTGAACTTCCAACGGGAAGCGTTGGTGTGGAGGTAGTCAGAAGTAGTGCGGAGTGGGGCTTGGGATCAGCCCAGGGGTGGGAGGGGCTGAGGGAGGGTGAGGAAGGGGCTGGCTGGTGAGTGGCTGGGGTTGGGGGGGACCAGCGATTGGGAGGTATGTGGGGGCAGAGAGGGGCGGGGTTTGAGCGTGGGAGGGGCGGGGTTTGAGCGTGGGGGGGCGGGGTTTGAGCGTGGGAAGGGTGGGGTTTGAGCGTGGGAGGGGCGGGGTTTGAGTGTGTGGGGGTTGGGTTTGAATGTGGAGGGTGGGGTTTGTCTGTGGGAGGGGTGGGGTTTGAGTGCGGGAGGGGTGGGATCTGGTTAGGGGAGTAAGAGTGGGTCTGTTTGAAGGGGGTGGGGGCATTGAGGGGTGGGGGTTAATTGAGGGAGCGCGGTGGGGAGGGAGGGAGGTTGTGATGTCCCAGTGGGAGAGGGGCGGAGTGGTGAAAGAGACCCCCGCAGGCACTCTCCCACTTCCCTCTCCCTCTCCCTCTCTGCACGGGCAGGGGTGCTGGGATCGTGGGGTGATTACCCCGCCCACAACACCTACACACTCTGCCACATGTGCCCACATGCATCCCTGGCACTAACTGGGCATTTCTGCGCCAGGTGCGGGAGGCAGTGCATGGGGTCACCACAGAGGAGTGCCAGGAGGCTTTGCACAGCACCCACCTCGATACACAGAAGGCCATCCAGCACTTAAAGGTGAGGTTGTGGGAGGGGCGGGGGTGGCACAAAGGGGAGGGAGGGGGTGAGGGGGGTGGGGTTTGAGAAAAGGGGGTATTGGGTGAGCAGTGCTAAGGGGGATGGGAGGGGGAATTGGGAAGGCTGGGGGCACCAGATGAGTGGTTGGTACAAGGGGTGGGGGAATTGGGTGAGGAAGTGGGGCTATTGGGTGGGGAAGGGAAGCATTGGGTGGAGGGCGAATTGGGAAGGCTTTGGGGTGGGCTGGATTGGTCAATGGCACAAGGTTGAAGGGCATTTGGTGGAGGACAGGAGCCATTGGGTGGGAGGGAGGATTGGGAAAGCTGGGTGGGGGGAGCCTGAATGGTGAAAGGGTGAGGGGGCATTTGGTAGTGGGGGGTATATTGGATAGCTGAGGCCATTGGGTGGGCAAGGGGGGGCATTGGTTGGGCAAGAGGGGCATTGGATAGGCGAGGAGGAGTTGGGGAGGCTGGTGGGAGCCAATCTGGTCGATGGTCAAAGGGCAAAGGGGCATTTGGTGGTGTGGGGGCGTGGCTGCCTCCCTGATTGTGATTGGTGGGAAACCCCAGTCGGTGACCAATCCACACGTCGGAGGCGGGTCCACGACCGGGAAGGCGGCGAGCACCTCGAGGGTCTCCTGCCGGGACCCTACGGAGGTCCGACATGCAGAGCAGGAGGAGGGATCCATTGCCACCCTTCCCCTCGGGCACCTGATGTGGCGGGGTATGTGGGCCCCACCAGCACACAACGAGTCATCCTCGCCCACCGAAAACTCCGGGAGAAGGGCGGCCAGGGAGAGGTCAGACCCGATGAAGGGTCTCCACCCGAAATGTCAACTGACCACTTCCCTCCACAGACGCTGCCCGACCCGCTGAGTTCCTCCAGTGTTTAGTGCGTTGCTCCAGATTCCAGTGTCTGCCGTCTCCCGTGTCTCCGCGTGACCACGTTTCTTGCTTACTTGAGCTGTGCCCCAGTAATGGTGGGGTCCCGGAAGGAGATGAGTTGAGGGGAGTGCGATGAGACATCAGATGACAATCTCTGGTTCCCGAGTCTCCTCGCCAGAAGAAAAGATTCACCAGGATGTTGCCTGGATTTGGGGGTTACAAGGAGAGGTTGTGGAGACTAAGACTTTATTCCCTGGACCGTAGGAGATTCAGGGGTGACCTGATAGATCATGAGGGGCACAGACAGGGTGAAGGCACGTCGTCTTTTTCCCCAGGGAGGGGGTGCTAATAACAAGAGGGCAGAGGTTTAAGATCAGAGGCACGAGATTTAAAAGGGACATCAGGGGCAGCTTCTTCACGCAAAGGGTGGTGCGTATTTGGGACGAGCTGCCAGAAACAGTGGTTGAGGCGGGCACATTAGCAAAGTTTAAAAGCCGTCAGGATAAGTCCACGGATAGGAGAGGTTTAGAGGGCTAGGGGCCAAACATGGGCAGATGGGACCAGCTTGCTGGGCAACACCGTTGGGCCGGAGGGCCTGCTTGCATGCTGTATGACTCTATCTGTCCGTCACCCAGCTCCAGGCTCTAGCGATGGATGCAGGGAGGAGTTTGGTCTGTTTATCTGACTCCATGTTGCCTCGTTCTCCATTAGATCCAACAACTGTACAACATGAGTCAGATGACCTGGGAGGAATGTCAGCACATCCTCCAGGAATTTAACTGGAACCTGGAGAACGCCAGCCAGTTCCTGCTGAAGAGGAGTGTGAGTATTGTCAGCAGGGGAGGGAGGCAGGCAGGCCTTCGGCCCATCAAGTCCCTGCTGACCGTCCAGCACCAAAGCTGGGTGGAGCGTAGGGTCGGTGGGTCAGTCCCAAACCCGTGAGGAATCAACTCATCCCAGTCCAGGCTGCTTGAGGTGGGGAATGCTGGGATAGTGGATGACACCCCCCCACCCCCCCACCCCCCCCCCCCCCCCCCAGCGAGGCCGGGGAATGCTGGGATACCGGATGACCCCCTCAGCGGGGCCGGGGAATGCTGGGATACTGGATGACCCTCTCAGCTGCCTGGTGACAACTGGGTGCAAGGGTTAAGGGAGCGGGCAGGATAACTATGCCCCCTCCACTGGACTGGGATCACCCAGGTGAAATGCAAGAAGATGTCATCCATCACTCCACCCATCCAGCTTTACAACCTGTTGTGTGGGACGGCTCTGTGCAGCGCTCTCCATCCTCGGTTCCCAACGTAAAGGGGGGACAACCACCCTGTGATGTCCCTGTCCTGGGAGTATGTGACGGATAGTGTAGAGGGAGCTTCACTCTGTGTCTGACCCTGGGAGTGTGTAATGGGACAGTGTAGAGGGAGTTTCACTCTGTGTCTGACCCCGGGAGTGTGTGATGGGACGGTGTAGAGGGAGTTTCACTCTGTGTCTGACCCCGGGACTGTGTGACGGGACAGTGTAGAGGGAGTTTCACTCTGTGTCTGACCCTGGGATTGTGTGACGGGACAGTGTAGAGGGAGTTTCACTCTGTGTCTGACCCCGGGAGTGTGTGATGGGACGGTGTAGAGGGAGTTTCACTCTGTGTCTGACCCCGGGAGTGTGTGACGGGACAGTGTAGAGGAAGCTTCACTCTGTGTCTGACCCCGGGAGTGTGTGATGGGACGGTGTAGAGGGAGCTTCACTCTGTGTCTGACCCCGGGAGTGTGTGACGGGACGGTGTAGAGGGAGCTTCACTCTGTGTCTGACCCCGGGAGTGTGTGATGGGACAGTGTGGAGGGAGCTTCACTCTGTGTCTGACCCCGGGAGTGTGTGATGGGACAGTGTGGAAGGAGCTTCACTCTGTGTCTGACCCTGGGAGTGTGTGACGGGACAGTGTAGAGGGAGCTTCACTCTGTATCTAACCTGAGCTGACACTGTCCTTTTTTATATATAAATTACAAAAGCAAGTTTATAACAAGGACTACAATACAACATCAAACTATTGCAAACTACAAAACTAAACTTCAAATTACAACATTACCATCCTGATCCGGGATGCATTCGATCCCCTGTGGTGCCCAGTGGTCCCAGAATGGAACACCTCCACGGTGCCCGTGGACACTGTGTGTTCTTTCCCCAGGAATACCTGGGCATGGACATACTCCCGGCTGTCACTGTCCATTTTTGTTTACTTTTCCAAAGGAGGTTTATTCCGTGATTACAGCGCCACATCATTACAATACTACAGCGTTCCACAATTCACACTACTTACAGCCAACAAATTATTACACAGTTATCCTTATCCAAAACGTACTCGAGACCCTGTGGTCTGTCCCTGCCCTTTTTTTAATTACCTTTATTACAAAATACATTCTACAATACTTCAAAACTACAACAAACACGCAGACAATAACAGTGACTAACACAGTTGATAACACAAACTAAACTAAGTTAAAATATTTCCTTCTCTACCAAGGATGGGACTTATCCCCTGCGGTGCCCAATGGTCCCGGAACACCTCCATGGTACCTGCGGACACCGCATGCTCCCTCTCTATGGTTACCCGGGCACTGACATAACCCTGGAACATCCCTAGGCAGCCCGCCCGGGTGGAATTCTCTGCTACCCGCTTCCGGGACCCATGGATAGCTAACTTAGCCAGCCCCAGGAGCAAGTTTACTAAGACATCCTCAGCCCTCCTTGCCCCCCCCCTCCCCTTTATCACGGATGACCACAGATGAACAGGTTGGGGCTAAAATGCAACCAGAAGACGAGGAGCAGATATGCGAAATGGGGCTGCAACCTCGCACACTCCATGTACATGTGGTACACGGTCTCCTCCAGTCCACAGAAGCGACAGTCGGCTGGGAGATCCATGTACAAACTACCTGTCCCTGCCCAGGAGTGTGTGACGGGATGGTGCAGAGACCTCAGTTTCAAGGGGGGGGGTTCCCAGTGGGAGTTCCTCTATGTGGGAAACTTTCCCCTTCTACAATGGGGACCTGTGTTACATAGAGTGGTGCCCTGTAACAAGTTTTTAAGTTGCTGCATAGATCCCCCAGCCTCCTGTCACTTCTACGGGCTGGAAGAGACTGTGTATCACATGGTGTGTGTGAGGTTGCAGCCCCTATTTACCTATCTGAAGGGGCTGCTCCCTGCCTTCTGGCTGCACTTTAGCCCCACCCCACTAATATCTAGTCACCCGGTGTGAAGGCGGGGGGCGGGGGTGGTTCAGGAGGGGGACGTCCTGGTTCCCTTGCCCCTGGGCTTGGCCAGACCGACCATACACGGGTCATGGAGGCGAGTAGCCGAGCCAACAGACTTCCCGGGGTTCTGTCTGCGCCTGGGTATCCCTGGGGAAAGAGCACGCGGTGTCCACGGGCACCGTGGAGGTGTTCCGTTCCAGGACCATTGGCACCTCAGGGGATCGACTGCATCCTGGATCAGGACGGTAACATTGTAATTTGAGGCTTAGTTTTTGTAGTACATACAACATAGAACAGTGCAGCCCGCGATGTTGTGCTGATATTTATGCCGTGTCCTCCATGCATATCCTTTCAAAATAGTAGTGTTGTAATAAACTTGCTTTAGTGGGGGGAGAAACACTTCAGTTTCTTTGGACATTTTCTGAAGGCACTTTCTTTGACTTGCAGTTAAAATCATGAAAGTTCCACAAAGGACATTGGAGGAAACTGGTTTCAGCTCCGAACTGGACGACAAACCTCCGAGGGGCGTCTGTTGGGGACGGACTTGAGCCCCAAACTTCCAAGTTGTGCGGCTGAATTGACAGCCCTGCTCCATTTCCCGGCAGAGTATCACATGGGTAGCTGCGTGCTGTTTCATCGGACAGTCCCCGAAAGGGGGGAGGGAGTCGTGACGGCAAGAACGCGGGAGGTGTGCGGGGTAACGGCACCACCGCCCTCTCGGAATCCGCTGCTGCCCATGGGATCTTTGGCGCCATGTTGTGCGACGTGATTGGTTCGGATGGAGTGGGGGGGGTTGGGGGAGAGCACACGGTTTGTGGGGTTGAAGTTGTGGCCTGTGTCACATAATCCCAGGGGGTCACCTGATCCAGAACGGTGGCCCGTGATTGGTGGGGTGTCTTCGTCCCAATGGCAGAACCCTAGGGGATAGGCCGATTCCCAGCCAATCTCGGTGATCTCTCCTGCGCGATCTACAGCATGGGTACAGGCCGTTTGGGCCACGCCAGTCCTTCTGGCCCACAATTTCTTCCTGCCACTCTACCCGGTTCTGCAGGGGTTAAGGTCCTGGATTAGAAGTCGTTCTGAACCATTCAGCTATAAGGCAAGAGTTTAAATCCCACCCAGGCAACTTGGGGATCGACAACCTGCTGGAGGGGTTGGTCGAGGAAGAGAATTTTAAGTAAACGAGCACTTGAATCGCCAAGGTATAGAAGGCTACAGGGCAAGTGCTGGAAGGTGGGAGTAGTATCGAGACACACAGAAAGGGAACAGGCCCTTCGGCCCAACTGGTCCGTGCCGACCAAGATGCCCATCTAATCTAGTCCCATCTGCCCGTGTTTGGCCCATATCCCTCGAAACCTTGTACCTGTCCAAGTACCTTTTAAATGTTGTTAATGTGCCTGCCGCAACCACTTCCTTGGCAGCTCGTTCCACATACGGAGCACCCTCTGGGTGAAAAAGTTGCCCCTCAGGTTCCTACTAAATCTCCCCCCCTCACCTTCAACCTACGCCCTCTAGTTAAGATTTCTTTATTAGCCACATGTACGTCGAAACACACAGTGAAATACATCTTTTTGCGTAGTGATTTGGGGGGCAGCCCACAAGTGTCGCCACTCTTCCGGCGCCAACATAGCATGCCCACAACTTCCTACCCTGTACGTCTTGACTGTACGTCTGTAGTTCTCGACTCCCCAACCCTGTGCACACTCACCCTGTCTATGCCCCTCATGATTTTATACACCAATCTTATAATTGATGGTCAACATGTTCTCGGTGGGCTGAAGGCCCTGTATGACTTGATAATCAAATGTTAAACAATTCTGGAAATAAAGCTGGCCTTAAGCTAGTGGATTGCTGTTGGAAGCCCTTCTGGTTCACTGATTGGAGGAGATCTGCCTTATTGGAATTGGTTTATTATTGTCACTTGTGCAGGCTGGTGTCCGTGATGTGCTGAGCTGTGTCCACAACTCTCTGCAGTTTCTTGCGATCACGGGCAGAGCAGTTGCAAGGATGCTTTCTATGGTGCATCGATAAAAATTGGTGAGGGTCGACGGGGACATGCCAAATTTCTTTAGCCTCCTGAGGAAGTAGAGGTGCTAGTGAGCTTCCTTATCTTACCCAGTCTGGCCTCTGCAGGACCTGGTTGACTTCGAGCCCCTCTCAGATCAAGGGGAGATTCAGAGATGGGAAGAAAATGCTGATGCATCTATCAATGCGAGCATTTTGCATTCACGAGATGTGTACGCAACTGCTGTTTCCAGCATTTACTCCCCGTACCTGATGCTCCCAAGAGACTGAAGGCACCGTTGACCAAACCAGGTGAAGGTGGAAATTTCCCTCCTGAGGAAATCAGTGAACCAGATGTGTTTCTACAATGATCCATAGATTAATAGTAACCATTACCAAGGTTGGGTTTCTTTAAAAATAAATCCAGGTTTGTTTAACATTGAATTTAACTTCCACCTGGGTAGGATTTGAACCATATCTCCAGATCGAGGGTCGTGGTCTCTAGTTGTTTCCCCACTACACCACCAACCCTCGCCCTTTCAAGATGGCCTCTCAGTTCCCACGTTTAGTCTCTGATCTCTCCCTGTCCAGAATTAACAGCGGCGGGTCTCGCTCTCTGCTCCGAGACAAGAGCGCTCTGGGTTCGAGCCCTGCTTCCCAGACGTGTGCAGATATAGGGTGTGGGGAGTGTGGGGGGTGAGTGTGGGGACCGGAACCTCCTTCTGTGTGAAAGTGATTGGGTGAAATCGAGCTGGCTGTGTGTGTGTCTTCATGTGTGAGTGTCTGTGCGTGCGTGTGTGCGTGTGTGTGTGTGCACACCACTGCCTAAACAGTTACACAGATAATTCCCTGTAACTTAGAACAGAATGTAGACCAGTACAGTACAGCACAGGAACAGGCCCACCATGTCTGTGCCGACCATGGTGCCAATCTATCTAATCCCATATGCCCGCACATGATCCGAATCCCTCCGTTCCCTGCCTGCTCCATGTGCCTGTATAAATGTCTCTCAAATGCTGCCATTGTATCAACTGCCCTGGCAGCCCGTTCTAGGCACCCACCACTCTCTGTGAGAAAACTTGCCCCACACATCTCCTTTAAACTTACCCCCTCTCACCCTAAACCTAATCCCTCTAGTATTTGACATTTCCACCCAGGGAGAAAGATTCTGACTGTCTACCCTATCTAAGCCTCTCGCAATTTTATAAACTTCTAATCAGCCTCTGCCGCTCCAGAGAAAACGACCCAGGTTTGTCCAACCTCTCCTTATAGCACAAATTCTCTAATCCAGGCAGCATCCTGGTGAACCTCTTCTGCACCCTCTCCAAAGCCTCCACATCCTTTCTGTAACGGGGTGACCAGAACTGCACACAGCGCTCCAAGTGCGACTGAACCACAGCAGCAACATGCCTTCCTGACTTCTACAGGCAATGCCCTGATCGATGAAGGCAAGTACTCCGTACACCTTCCATACATATTCTCCCCACATTCCCATCAACAACCCCCCCCCAGGTTCTCTCCCTCACCCACACACTAAGGGGACAGTTTACAGCAGCCGATTAACCCACTGACCCCGTACGTCGTTGGGATGGGCCTCGGACAGTTAATGGTATACAATTTTGTGCACCGCATTTCAGGACAGCAGACTTACTGGAGTGTCGCCAAGGATGAGGAGGGGTTTGAGAAACCCTTTTACACTGATCCCCTCCTTGCTAGAACACAGAACAGTACAGCACAGGAACAGGCCCTTCGGCCCACAATGTCTATACACATACACACACAGCGATGAGAGAGGTCGGAATCGAACCAGGGATCCCTGGAGCAGGAGGCAGCAGCTCTTCCAGCAAGACCAGCATTTATTGCCCATTCCTGGGCAACCCCCCCCCCCCCCCCCCCCCCCCCCCCCCCCCCCCGCCGGAAGGTGGTGGTGAACCATTTCCCTGAACCACGTGTCCCACCAGATACCAAGGAGGGGGGAATGGGATTCCAGGTGCCTGATGCCTCGTGACCTTCCCCATCCAGGGGCTTGAGTCAACCTCTGGAATTCAAACCCCTCCCAGAAACCTCTCTCCCGTGGCCAATGCTCCTGCCTTCCACCAAACCAACCTCCAGCTCCCTCTGTCAGGTCTACCTGGGCCTTTTGACATTGTTTTGATAGCCGTCACGTCTTATTTTTTTGAATAAATGTATCTCATTGAATCCACTGGTCATTTTAATTTGTCCCATCGATTCAAGTACCTGAGTACCTATATCAGCCATTACTGAATGCCACATTGTTAAGCAACCCCTCCTCCTCTCCTGAGTCCCGATGGAGGGTCTCAACCCGAAACGTTGACAATTCCTTCCCCCTCCACAGACCCGTTGAGTTCCTGCAGCATCTTGCGTGTTGCTCCAGATTACAGCATCTGCAGACTCTGGTGTCTCCCCTCTCCCTCTGTTCTATGTCGGTCGGGATCACTTTGAGGACCTCCTTGCATTGTAGCAATGTAGAATTGGGCAGGGTGCACAAGAGAGACAGCAGACACTGGAATCTGGAGCAACACAGGAGGTGCTGGAGGAACTCAGCAGGTCAGGCAGCGTCAGAGTTGGACAGGACTAGTTTGCCGCTGTGGTCCTAAGACACAACAAGGGTGCTGTACATCAATGCAGGCTTTAAGTTTATTAAAGAACGCTCGTTGTCCCAACACCCAGCATCCAACACCCTCTGGACTTTGGAAGTGCTGGACACTCAGATTTTCCAGACTATTGGATGTTATTCCTATTAATTCCCAAGCACATTGTTATTTTACTTTTTTTTACGTTATGCAGCCGTATCATAAATTTTACACTAAATCCGGTGAACCTAAAGGGAGCGGAGAATCTACAGCACTTCAGGAAGTGGAGTACACGCCCCTGCCTGTATCAGTGGTGCTGAGGTGGAGATGGCTGAGAACTTCTAGTTCCAAGGGGTAAACATCACCGATAGCTTGTCCTGGTCCAACCACATGGACTCTATGGCCAAGAAAGCTCACCAGTGCCTCTACTTCCTTTGAAGGCTAAGGAAATTTGGTATGATTCTTAGCAATTTTTACAGATGCATCATAGAAAGCATCCTATCTGGATGCACCACAGCTTGGTAGGCAACTGCTCTGCCCAAGACCACAAGAAATTGCAGAGAGTTGTGGACACAGCTCAGCGCATCACAGACACCAGCCTCCCCTCCGTGGACTCCGTCTACACTTCCCGCTGCCTTGGGAAAGCAGCCAACATAATCAAGGACCCCTCCCACCCCGGTCATTCTCTCTTCTTCCCCCCCCTCCTGCCGGGCAGAAGATACAAAAGTCTGAAAGCACGTACCACCAGGCTCAAGGACAGCTTCTGTCCTGCTGTTATCAGACTCTTGGACCTCTCACACACTAAAAGATGAACTCTTGATCTCCCAATCTACCTCGTCGTGGCCCTTGCACCTTATTTGTCTACCTGTACTGCAATTTCTCTGTAATTGTAACACTTATATTCTGCATTGTTTTCTTTTTACTACCTCAATGTACTGATGTGTGGGATCTGTCTGGATGGCAGGCAGACAAAGGCTTTTCACTGTATCTCGGTACAAGCGACAATAATAAACAGATACCCCAGCTCCAGCTGCAAACCTGCTCACATTCCTGACTTCTGGAGCTTCAGATCCCAATCCCGGCCACACGCCAAACCCTCAGCTCCCATTCCAAACTAATGGGTGAGTCAGATGCCGGGCTATCAGGATTTCTGAACAATTGGATGCTGGATTATCGGAGTTTTACTGCGAATTGAATCACGTTATTATCGTACACAGAGAGGGTAAGTGAGAAATTAAGTTCGAAAGCCGCTAGTGGCTGCTGTCTTGCAAAGCCGATCACTGTCTGGTCTGGTTCGCTTCCAGGTCCTGCCTGTTCACTAAAATCTACAAAAACACCAACTTCTAGTTACAAGGCATCTTTTGAAGGCAAAAGCTAATGTAAGAATTTTTGGGAAAATTTTTGGTGAGAGAGATAGATTGTAAGGAGTATCTTTAAGGAGATGGAGAAATCTAGGGAGGGAATTTCAGAGGTAGGGACAAAATAGCTAAAGACACAACAACAAACGTGGGACATAGAACAGTACAGCACAGGAACAGGCCCTTCAGCCCACAATGTCTGTGCTGACCATGATGCCAAATTACACTAATCCCTTCTGCCTGCACATGGTCCATACCCCTCCATTCTCTGCCTGTTCATGTGTCTAAGAGCCTCTTAAACACCACTATTGTATCTCCCTCCAGTCTCCGCCCCTGGCAGCACGTTCCAGGCACCCACCGCTCTCTATGTACCCCACACACCTTCTTTAAACTTTCCCCTCTCCACCTTAAAGCTATATCCTCTTGTATTTGACATTTCCACCATGGGGTTAAAAAGACCCTGTCTACGTCTCTCATAATTTTATAAACCTATCAGGTGATTAAATCTGAGGGCCACAATGGATGCAGTGCAGAGCTTGGAGCATTGTACGCCCAGAGGGGGTTGCAATCAAGACGTTACACACACACACACACACACACACACACACACACACACACACACACACACACACACACACACACACACACACACACACCCCTCCCCTCTCAAAGGGTGACGTTGTGCTGAAGGGGCTTTTAGGAGGAGGATCCTGTTCCGCCATGCAGTTAGATTTCTTTTTCTGACGCGATGTGGGCTTCACCAGTAAGGCCAGGGTTTATTGCCCATCCTTAGTTGCCCCCCCTGGGAGGTGGTGGTGGGCATCTATAGTGCAATGTTTGGGGGGAACTTGTCCACAGATGTTAACCCAGCCTGGGCCCATTGTTTAACTCTTTAGGTGCCAGTATCTAGTGAGCGCTTTCTCCTCCTCGACCGGGAGCAGAATGAGAACGGTGGCCCCGACTGTTTCGTACAGTAACGATCTAACTATCCACTATCCGACTATGCTGAAGTCCCGACGGCTCAGTGTCTGGTTCACCCTACTCACAGTCTGCGTATCTGTGCTTCTGTCAATGTCAGAGTGTGGACGGTGTGCAGGCGTGTGCATGTGAATGCATCTGTGACCGTGTGTGAGATGCATGTATTAAAGTGCATAGTGTGTGAGAGGCTGTGTAAACGTGTCTCCGTGTCAGATGATGCATGTGCATGAGTGTGTTTGTGTGAATCTGTGTCAAGAGTGGGGTTCCTTTGTGTGTGTCTGCATCTGCCAGTGTGTGTGTGTGTGTTTGTGTGACAGTGTTTGTGTTTTTCAGTGTGCATGTCAGTGTGTGTGTGTGTGTGTGTGTGTCAGAGTGTGTGTATTATTGTGTGTATGTATCAGTGTGTTTGCTTGTGTGTGTGTGTGTGTGTGTGTGTGTGTGTAAATGCCCCTTCTGCCCCATGCATGCCTCCATCTCCCCTTGATGCCACCCCCGGCCACAGCTGACAGCAGCTTCCCGGAAGATCCCAGTACTGGGTAGGGAGCTGGCAGAGAGAGGGAACGCCGCCTTTGCCTGTCAGTCCGGAGGAGACGGGAGGAGTTGGCCAGACTTTCCCAATCTCCAGGCACCCCGCAGCGCTTGACAGTTTTCCAGAGGGAAGGCAGGAAATCACAGCCACTTTCTGGTGCACAGCCAGATCCCATGCACAGCCGGGTGTCAAAAATAATCTAAACTGGGATATTGTGTGCAGTTCTGTCACTGAAGGAGGCGATTAAGGAATGGATTAGGGAATGTGATTAGGGATTGGATAGGCTGGGACTGTTCTCCCTGGAGCGAAGGAAGCTGAGGGGTGACCTTAGGGGTTTATAAAATCACGAGGGGCATTGATAAGGTGGATGATCACAGGGTAAGGGAGTATAAAACTAGAAGGCATGGGTCTAAGGGTTAAAGGGGATTTGAGGGGCAAGGTTTTCACCCAGAGGGTGGTCAGTATATGGAACGAGCTGCCAGAGGAAGTGGGTGAGGCAGGTACATTAACAACATTTACAAGAAACTTGGACAGGTACGTGGATAGGAAAGGTTTAGAGGGATATGGGCCACATGCAGGCAAAAGGGACCAGCTTAGATGGGCATCTTGGTCAGCATGGACCAGTTGGGCCAAAAGGCCTGCTTCTGTGCTGTGTGACTCTGTACTTAGAACATAGAACATTACAGCACAGTACAGGCCCTTCGGCCCACAATGTTGTGCCGACATTTTATCCTGCTTAAGATCTATCTAACCCTTCCCTCCCACGTAGCCCACCATATCTCTATTATTCATGTGTGCATCTAAGAGTCTCTTAAATGTCCCTAATGTATCTGCTCCCACAACCTCTGCCGGCAGTGCGTTCCACACCCACCACTCTGTAAAAAAAAAACTTACCCCTGACATCCCCCTTATACCTTCCTCCAATCACCTTAAAATTATGCCCCCTCGTGTTAGCCATTGTCGCCCTGGGAAAAAGTCTCTGACTGTCCACTCGATCTCTGCCTCTTATCATCTTGTACACCTCTATCAAGTCACCTCTCAGCCTCCTTCTCTCCAAAGAAGAGCCCTAGCTCACTCAACCTATCCTCATAAGGAATGCCCTACAATCTAGGCAGCATCCTGGTAAATCTCCTCTGCAGCCTCTCCAAAGCTTCCACATCCCTCCTATAATGAGGCAACCAGAACTAAACACAGTTTCTGCAACTTTATTAGTTATAAAAAATATTGGAGGAAATAAGTGTTGAGAATTATTCAATCTTGCAATGAAGATGAGGGTCCCAGGGGCACAGCCAATCGGAGTCCATCCCCCTGCCAACTCGAGCCATTAGTGAGGGGGTTCATGGCTGGTCAGGGTCCCCATGTCCTGTCTTATCCTGAGTCGAACACCATTGTCTGGTGGAGAGGTTCGGATCCCACCCGGGTACCCAGGAGGGGCGGTGAGGGACGCGGAGCTCCAGTCGAACACATCTCGGAAGCCCGGAACGTTGGGCCTGGGGTGGGGGGGGAGGAGGGGGTCCCCCCACCCCACAGCGGGGGCCACGTCGCCATCCAACAGAACCATTCTAGTCCTCGGTCTGTGGAGGAAGGTCAGATTGGGAGTCGGGAGAGGGAATCCTTTTGTACCAGTAGGTGGGAGGTTCCCTTGGACGGGCTGGGATGGTGGGTGGTCACCATCTCCCCTCACTCCCTGGCTGCTGGCTGTCCAACGACCGGGCTCCTCAATCCACCCCTTCTGCTCACCGATCTCCCTCCTGCCTCATTATCACCACCGCCCTCCCTTGGTTGGCATCACCCTTTCTAATTTTCATTTGTTCTTGGGCTCCAGAGTCGCTCTGCCCCGCTCCTCCCCAGGTACTGTACCTCTCCCCTTCCTGCACTCTCACCACAGCCACACTCACTCCTCTCGTCCTGCACTCTCCCCTCTCCCCTCCTTCCGCCACACTCTCCCAAGCCCTTCCCTCTTTCCCCTACCCCCTCCCCTCTCCCAACTCCCCCTCCCTTCCCTCTCTCCCCAAACCCTATCTTCCTGCACTCTTTCCAAACCCTTCCCTTTCGCCCCTCACTCTCTCCTCGCCTCTTTCCCCCTCTCCCCCCAAATCCCTCCCTCCTCCACTCTCTTCCCCTTCCTCCCCCACACTCTCCCCGCCTCCCTCACTCTCCCAAACCCTCCCTCTCTCCCTGCCTTCCCGCAAACCCTTCCTTCCCACCCTCCGCCCTCTCCCCTGTCGCCCTCCCTTCCTCATCTTCCACCGGGTTCTCTCTCCCTTGTTTTTGGAGCCAGAAGAGACGGGCGTGCTGTTAGTGTTGGAGAGGCGCAGACTCGGTCATCAGACCCTTGACCACGTTAATTAACCACTGCGATAACATAGGCTAGTGCGGGGTGTCCCGGTACACTGATGATAGGACGCAGGGTGAGAGAATGAGGTGGGGGGGGGGGGAGGGAATGCAAAGTCACAAGTGGTTGGGAGAAAGAGAACCCTTCCTCAGAAGGCTAAGGAAATTCGGCTTGTCCCCGACGACCCTCACCGATTGTTACAGATGCATCACAGAAAGCATCCTATCCGGATGCATCACGGCTTGGTACGGCAACTGCTCTGCCCGGGACCGCAAGAAACTGCAGAGAGTTGTGGACGCATCCCAGTCCGTCACACAAACCAGCCTCCCCTCTGTGGACTCCGTCTACACTTCCCGCTGCCTCGGCAAAGCGGCCGACATAATCATGGACCTCTCCCACCCCGGACATTCTCTCTTCTCCCCTCCCATCAGGCAGGAGATACAAAAGCTTGAGAGCACGTACCACCAGGCTCAAGCACAGCTTCTATCCCGCTGTTATCAGACTCTTGTACAATAAATATCCCACAATCTACCTCGTCGTGGCCCTTGCACCTTATTGTCTGCCTGCACTGCACTTTCTCTGTAACTGTAGCACTATATTCTGCATTCTGCTTTCCTTTTGTACTGCCTTGACGTACTTATATGTTGTATGATCTGTCTGGATGGCAGACAGACAGAAGCTTTTCACTACATCTCAGTACATGTGTCAATAATAAACCAATTACCAGAAAATGCTGGCTACACTCAGCAAATCAGGCAGCACCTGTGGAGAGAGAAACAAAGTTAACGCCTCAGGTCAAACACCCTTCGCCCAAACTTTGATTCTCAGAGTGTCTTCCACCTGCAACATTAACTCTGTGTCTCTCTCCACAGACCTGCCTGACCTGCTGAGTGCTTCCAGAATGTTCTGCTTTTGTTTCAGCATCTGCAGTTTTCATTTATTTTTCATTTATCTGAGTCTTGTTTACTTCGGGAGGTAGAGAAACATCAATGTAAATGGTGAGAAAGTAGTACGAGTTGGCAGATGGAGAGATTTCATATTTCATATATTCTTACAACATAAAAGGAGGACATTCGGCCCCTCGAGTCTATGCCGACTGTCAGAGCAATCCTATCAATCATATTCCACACTGAATTCCCCATAATCCATTCTCCCCACATTCCCATTAACTCCCCCCAGATTTTACCCCTCACCCACACACCAGGGGGGCAATTCAACAGCGGCCGATTAACCCACCGACCCCGCACGTCGTTGGGATGTGGGAGGGAACCAGAGCACGCGGGGGAAAGCCACACGGTCACAGGGAGAATGTGAAAACTACACACACACACACACGCACGCACACACACAGAGGCAGCGCCGGAGGTCAGGATCGAACCCAGGAGTAAAGACAGGAGATGTGGCAGGAAAGTAATATTCATGCCTCCTCCTCACATGCAGAGAGAAGCCCCATAGTTTGAACCACGAGGCGTTTCTCGCTCACTGGGAGATCTTGCGTGATCCACCCCTGACACGGGTGTCAGTTCCTGCTCTGGTGCCTGAAATTGGGCAAAGAACTCGGGAGCTTCAACTTTGGTGTTTAAACTCTCAACAAAACAAGGGCCCCGACCTTCAGAAGGTGGTGAAACTGGGGCCTCACTTCAGCATTGCACCGTCCCCACAGCCGCTTCAATGTTACACTTCAAAGTGTCAGCCAGAGTTGGTTTGCAGGCCTGGGAATTCTGCACTGCACCTCTTGTACTGCTGATCAAACAGTCCGTGCAGACACTGCCCCAGTCACCCTTACACTGCCAGGTACTGTGGTCAGTGATTAACCCTTACACTGCCAGATACAGCGGTGTGATTAACCCTTACACTGCCAGGTACTGTGGTCAGTGAGTGACCCTTACACTGCCAGGTACTGGAGTCAGTTATTAAACCTTACACTGCCAGATAGTGGTCAGTGAGTAACCCTTACACTTCCAGGTATGTAGTCAGTGATTAACCCTTACATTGTCAGATACTGTAGTCAGTGATTAACCCTTGCACTGCCCATTAAAGTGACTGTACAGTGATTAACCTTTACATTGACCAATAAACAGTAGTGATTAACCCTTACACTGCCCAATAAACTTACTGTACGGTTGCAGTGATTAACTGTTACACTGCCCAATAAACTGACTGAACAGTAATTAACCCTTACACTGCCCAATAAACTGATTGTACAGTGATTAATCCTTACATTGACCAATAAACAGCAGTGATTAACCCTTACACTGCCCAATAAACTTACTGTACAGTTGCAGTGATTAACCGTTACACTGCCCAATAAACTGACTGTACAGTGATTAACCCTTACACTGCCCAATGAACAGACTGTACAGTGATTAACCCTTACACTGCCCAATGAACAGACTGTACAGTGATTAACCCTTACACTGCCCAATGAACAGACTGTACAGTGATTAACCCTTACACTGCCCAATGAACAGACTGTACAGTGATTAACCCTTACACTGCCCAATGAACAGACTGTACAGTCACACACAGTGAAACATTCACCCTCCCCACTGCACCGGGTCCTTGCTCCACCCTCCAAGGAGAAGTGTCAGGCAACTCAGTCCCAAGCAGGAAACCCAACCCCGACCCTCACTCTCGCGTGGTCCCACCCACCCCGCTGGGTGAACAGGATGGGTGGATGGTGAGGGGCGTGCGGGGAACACCACCAGAGGGTGTACCACATCTCCCCACCCTCCTCACCTGCCCTACCACCATTTAGTTCTGCACAGCTGGGCCAGCGGACTGGGTCGGCGCTGCGGAGCGGGAGACGTCGACCTTCAGGCCAAAGGCCAGCATGGTTTCCGCCACAGTCCACAGACTAGGAGAGGCGTACCGCCACGCGGCCCTTTGAGCCCTTCCTACCCCGCCATTCAGTACAATCCCATGCCTCCTCTCCCCCTCTTTCCCAGTTCCCCATCGCCCTCGATCTCCCGATCTTCCAAATATTTATCCCCCTTTAATTCCCCCCCGGTGATCCCACCTCCACAACCCTCTCCAGGGCAGAGACCTCCCCCCTCTGTGAGAAGAAGTCCCCACACACCTCAGTGTTAAATGACCACCACCTCACCCCATCCCCTCGATTGAGACTCTCCCAACCCCTGGAAACATCTCCACACTGACCCTTTGGATCTGATGTAGAGAGGGTCCATTTTTGGGAATGGTGGCTGCGCCTGGTGGTTTTTTTTGGGGGGGGGGGGGGGGGGGGGGGGGGGGGGGAAGAGGCAGCGAAGGACCATTAGAAGTAACAAGCGTGGCCGGTACGCCTCAGTCGAGCCGGTTCCGTCGCAACAGCTGAATAGCCAGATCTCCCCACGCGCTCTCCCGCTGAACCAAAAGTCGAGAACGATCCTAGCGCACAATGGGATTGCTCCCGGGTTTTGTGTAAACTATTGTGAATTGTAAAGTTGGTGACAACTCGGTGCCCTTCCAACCTCCAGCAGTCCAAGTCAGGGTCTCTTCAGAAGGACATACACACACATGGAGCGCCTCCTCGCTGGCAGGACGAAGTTACTGCCACACTCCATCCCTCTGCGTTCTGCCCCTCCCTCGCTCAAAGAAGATGAAATCCTGCAGGAATAGGTAAGGAGACGTGTGGTTACCTGGCATCAGGTCAGGGACCTCCTTACAGTAGACGTTGGATTGACTTGTATAAAACTTTTTGGCTCGGCCGCACTTGGAGTATCGCGTGCAGTTCTGGTCGCCCCATTACAGGATGTGGAGGCTTTGGAGAGGGTGCAGAAGAGGTTCATCGGGATGCTGGCATGAACTTAAGGAGAGGTTGGACCAGATTTGGGATGTTTTCTCTGGATTGTTGGAGGCTGAGGGGAGACCTGATAGAAGTTTATAAGATTATGAGAGGCGTAGATAGAGTAGGCAGAATCTTTTTTCCGCAGGGTAGAAATGTCAAGTACTAGAGGGCATGTATTTAAGGTGAGAGGGGGAAAGTTTAAGGGAGATGTGCGGGAGCTGGTTTTTTTTTTACACAGAGCGCGGTAGGTGCCGGGGCTGGCGGTGGAGGCAGATATGATAGCAGTGTTTAAGAGGCTGCGTATGCAGGGGATGGAGGGATATGGATCACGTTTGGGGTCGTCTCTCCACTCCCCTGGCTGTAATGGTCTCCAATATACTTCCTGTTCGAAGGGCCTGTTCCTGTGCAGTACAGTTCTATGCTCTACAACTTGGATCAACATCTAAGGACAGACATTGGTGTGTTGGAAGCAGTTCAGAGAAGGCTTACTCGACAGATACCTGGAATGAGCAGGAGGTCTTCTGAGGAAAGGTTGGACAAACTGGGCTGGTAGCTACTGCAGTTCAGAAGAGTGAGAGGGGATTTGATTGAAGCACAAGCTCTTGAGGGGTTTAAACTAGTCTGGCAGGGGGATGGGAACCAGAGTGATAGGTCAGAGGTTAGTGCATTTAGTGTACAAGTAGATGCAGCATGTAGAGAGACTGTGAGGGAGGACAGGCAGTTGAAAGGGCAAAATTGCAGTCAGTTGGATGGGCTGAAGTGTGTCTACTTTAATGCAAGATGTATCAGGAACAAGGGTGATGAACTTATAGCATGGGTAAGTATGCGAAACTATGACATGGTAGCCATTACAGAGATGTGATGGCTGCCGGATATTCCGGGGTTTAGATGTTTCAAAAGGGACAGGGGCGGAGGTAAAGAGATGGGGGAGGGGCTTTGCTGATCAGGGACAGTATCACAGCTGTAGGAAGGGAGGATGTCCAGGAGGGATCGTCCACTCAGTGTGGGTGGAAGCCAGAAACAGGAAGGGAGCGATCACTCTATTGGGAGCATTCTACAGACCCCTCCCAATAGCAACAGAGACGCTGCGGAGCTGATCAGGAGGCAGATTTTGGAGAGGTGCAAAACTAAAAGGGTTGTTGTCATGGCTGATTTCAACTTCCCTAACATTGATTGGCACCTCCTTAATATAAAGGGGATAGATGGGGCGGAGTTTATTAGGAGTGTCCAGGAAGGATTCCTGACACAGTGCGTGGACAGGCCGACTAGAGGAGAGGCCATACTGGACCTGGTACTAGGCAATGAGCCTGATCAGGTTTCAGATCTCTTGGTAGGAGAGCATTTTGGAGATAATGACCATAACTCCTTGACCTTTACCATAGCCTTGGAGAGGGGAAGTATTTAACTGGGGGAGGGGAAATTATGATGCTTTGAGGCAGGAGTGTAAATTAAGAACAGATGTTATTGGGAAAGTGCACAACAGAATTGTGGAGGTTGTTTAGTGAGTATTTGCATGGGGTTCTGGATAGATTTGTCCCAGTGAGGCAGGGTAAGGATGGCAGAGTGAAGGAACCGTGGTTGACAGGAGATGTCGAATATCTTGTCAAGAGGAAGAAAGAAGCTTACCTGAGGTTTAGAAAGCAAGGATCAGACAGGGCTCTGGAGAGTTACAAGGTAGCCAGGAGGGACCTTAAGAATGGACTTAGGAGTGCTAGAAGGGGGCATGAGAAGGCCTTGGCGAGTAGGATCAAGGAAAACCCCAAGGCGTCCTACACGTATGTGAAGAATAGGAGGATGACTAGAGTGAGGGTAGGACCGATCAGGGATAAAAGAGGAAACATGTGCCTGGAATCAGAGGAGGTAGGGGAGGTCCTTAATGAATACTTTGCTTCAGTATTCACCAGAGAGAGAGACCTTGACGTTTGTGAGGATGGCGTATGACAGGCTGATACGCTAGGGCATGTCGACATGAGGAAAGAGGGTGTGCTGGAACTTTTGAAAAACATTAGGACAGATAAGTCACCAGGGCCGGACAGGATATATCCAAGGTTATTACAAAGCGAGGGAAGAGATTGCTGCGCCTTTGGCAAAGATCTTTGCATCCTCACTGGCCACAGGAGTAGTGCCAGATGATTGTTGTGGCAAATGTTGTTCCTTTGTTTAAGGAAGGGAGTAGGGATAACCCTGGGAATTACAGACCAGTGAGTCAATGATGGGCAAATTACTGGAGAAGATTCTTAGAGACAGGATTTATGGGCATTTGGAGAAGCGTAGGCTGATTAGGGACAGTCAGCATGGCTTTGTGAGGGGCAGGTCGTGCCTCACGAGCCTGATTGAATTCTTTGAGGATGTGACAAAGCACATTGATGAAGGTTGAGCAGTGGATGTGGTGTACATGGATTTTAGTAAGGCGTTTGATAAGGTTCCTCATGGAAGGCTCACTCAGAAAGTCAGGAGGCTTTCCAGGGATCCAGGGAAACTTGGCTGTGTGGATTCAGAATTGGCTCGCCCATAGAAGACAGAGGGTGGTGGTAGATGGAGCGTATCCTGCCTGGAGGTCGGTGACCAGTGGTGTTCCACAGGGATCTGTTCTGGGACTCCTGCTCTTTGTGATTTTTATAAATGACTTGGATGAGGATGTGGAAGAGTGGATCAGTAAGTTTGCTGATGATAAGTTTGGTGGTGTTTTGTATAGTGTAGAAGGTTGCTGTAGATTACAACAGGATATTGATAGAATGCAGAGCTGGGCAGAGAAGTGGCAGATGGAGTTCAACCTGGAAAAGTGTGAAGCGATACACTTCGGGAGATCGAATTTGAAGGCAGAATACAAGGCTAATGGCAGGACTCTTAGCAGTGTGGAGGAACAGAGGGATCTTGGGGTCCACGTCCACAGATCCCTCAAGGCTGCTGCGCAGATCGATAGGGTTGTTAAGAAGGCGTATGGAGTGTTGGCTTCATTAGTCGGGATATTGAGTTCAAGAGCCGTGAGGTGATGTTGCAGCTCTATAGAACTCTGGTTAGACCACACTTGGAGTATTGTGTTCAGTTCTGGTTGCCTCATTATAGAAAGGATGTGGAAGCTTTAGAGAAGGTGCGGAGGAGATTTACCAGGATGCTGCCAGGATTGGAGAGCATGTCTTATGAGGATAGGTTGAGTGAAGTAGGGCTTTTCTCTTTGGAGAGAAGGACGATGAGATGTGACTTGATAGAGGTGTACAAGATGATAAGAGGCATAGATCGAGTGACAGTCAGAGACTTCTCCCCAGTGTGACAATGGCTAACACGAGGGGACATAATTTTAAGGTGATTGGAGGAAGGTATAAGGGGGATGTCAGGGGTAAGTTTTTTTTTACAGAGAGTGGTGAGTGCATGGAACACACTGCCAGCAGAGGTTGTGGGGGCAGATACATTAGGGACATTTAAGAGACTCTTAGATAGACACATGAATGATAGAGAAATGGAGGGCTATGTGGGAGGGAAGGATTAGATAGATCCTAAAGCAGGATAAAATGTTGGCACAACATTATGGGCCGAAGGGCCTGTACTGTGCTGTAATGTTCTATGTTCTATGTCTCGGCAGGGTGGGTGTTTCCTCTTGTGGGAGAATACAGAACGAGAGGTCACCAGTTAACAATAAGGAGTTGACTGTTTAAGAAAGAGATGTGGTGAATTTTTTTTCTTGCAGAGAGTTGAGAGTCTTTGGAACTCTCTTCCTCAAAGGGTGGGGAAGCAGAGTCTGGGAACGTTTCAAAGGCCGAGGGAGAAGCTTCTTGTGAAGCAAGACGGTGAAAGGTTACTGGTGGGTGGGAGAGAATGTGAGGTCAGATCAGCTAGGAATCTACTGGATGGTGGGGTAGGCTCGAAGAGCTGAATGAGCTGCATAGTGGCGCAGCGGGTAGAGCCGCTGCCTCACGGCTCTGGAGACCTGAGTTCAATCCCGACCTCCGGCACTGTGTGTGTGTGTGTGTGTGTGTGCGCGCGCGTGTGTGTGCGCATGTGTGTGTGCACGGAGTTTGCACGTTCTCCCTGTGACCGCGTGGGTTTTCCCCGGATGCTACGGTTCCCCTTCAATGTCCCAACGACATGCGGGGTCGGTGGGTTAACTGGCTGCTGTAAATTGCCCCCCAGGTGTGTGGGCGAGGGGTAGGGTCTGGGGGGTGGGGGGGGGTGAGAGTTGATGGGAGAATGAAATGGGATCGGTGTAAATGGATGGTTGATGGTCAGCATGGCCTCAATGGGCCAATGCGCCTGTTTCAGTGGTGTGTGTCTCTGTGACACCCAAAGCGGCGAACTGTTCACCCACTTCACCCCGAATCCAATGTCCCATAAAATCAGCGTTTACCACAGGAGGCGATTGAACCATGGAGGGGTGTGTGTACCTCAGACACAGACTGTATCGGTGACAGATGGGTCTGTGTGTACCTCAGACACACGGACTGTATCGGTGACAGATGGGTCTGTGTGTACCTCAGACATATGGACTGTATCGGTGACAGACGGGTCTGTGTGTACCTCAGACACGGACTGTATCGGTGACAGACGGGCCTGTGTGTACCTCAGACACACGGACTGTATCGGTGACAGACGGGTCTGTGTGTACCTCAGACACATGGACTGTATCGGTGACAGACGGGTCTGTGTGTACCTCAGACACACGGACTGTATCGGTGACAGACGGGTCTGTGTGTACCTCAGACACATGGACTGTATCAGTGACAGACGGTCTGTGTGTACCTCAGACACACGGACAGTACAGGCACAATGGATGTGAGGGGGGTCTATGCCCATCAGGGAGAAGGGAACAGAACACAATCTCAGCCAGGTGCACAGCACCTAAGGGGCTGTATTCATCCCCATGGGACACAGTCCACAGAGCGCCGTGCGCCGATACGTACAATGAGAAAGCAGGCTCCCAACAGTGTGGCCTTCATCTTTACGTCCAGGTCCATCGGGAACTGCACGCCGAAATTATCCGCGTCTGTCAGAACCTCCTTGGCCAGACCACTCCACTGCTTGCTGATCCGGCCGATGTTCCTCGATTCATCCGGGGGCTTCACCTTTACCCGCATGGACAGGGGTGTGTGAGCAAAATACTGGTGCACCCCTCACCCCTCACTGTAACACTGATACACCCCTCACTGTAACACTGACACACCCCACACCCCTCGCTGTAACACTGACACACCCCTCACTGTAACACTGACACACCCCACACCCCTCACTGTAACACTGATACACCCCACACTCCTCAATGTAACACTGACACACCCCACACCACTCACTGTAACACTGACACACCACTCACTGTAACTGATACATCCCACACCCCTCGCTGTAACACTGACACACCCCTCACTGTAACACTGACACACCCCCACCCTCGCTGTAACACTGACACACCTCGCACCCCTCACTGTAACACTGACACACCTCGCACCCCTCACTGTAACACTGACACACCCTCACTGTAACACTGATGCACCCCACACTGTAACACTGACACACCCCACACTGTAACACTGACACACCCCTCACTGTAACACTGACACACCCCTCACCCCTCACTGTGACACTGACACACCCACACCCCTCACTGTAACACCGACACACCCCTCACCCTCACTGTGACACTGACACCCCACACCCTCACTGTGACACTGACACACCCACACCCCTCACTGTAACACTGACACACCCCTCACTGTAACACTGACACATCCCTCACCCTCACTGTAACACTGACACACCCCGCACCCCTCACTGTGACACTGACACACACCACCCTCACTGTAACACTGACACCACCCCTCACTGTAACACTGACACATCCGCACCCCTCACTGTAACACTGACA